>NC_061106.1:41612827-41627827 GCF_015104395.2 Macrobrachium nipponense
GTGAGATGGTCCAGGTGTCGTTAGACTTTGCTGATCGTGAGATATACTACTTCAAGTGAAGGCGGTGGTCAGATATGCGTGATTCTATTCTACTTGTATTCCACTGCAGGTCCATCCATCCTGCTGCAGTTCTTCAAGACACGTATGTTGAGTTGAGTGACCACCAACTTTAAATAACAGCTTTGCCGATGTACATATAAAGTTATACACAAGTTTCTCAAGGCCCAGCACGCACGTAAAACATAAGAATTGTTAGGTGTTGCCACACGCGATCACAATGACGCGAGAATGGTTTCCCGGGAAACGTAAATAAAACAAAAATCGATCGGGAGTTCATTTCACCGTACTTTTAAAAAAGCAGTTCTCATTCGTTTCCCTTAACTGTGAATGATAAATCCTGTGAAAAAAAACGTAGAACAAAAGTACAGTGACTCAGACGCCAAAAGTTACAAATCACAAGTAAGATCGAATTGGATTGCAATAAAATCACTTTGACGAGTCTGGCTTGAGAATGATCGTATGGTATAGATGTTCAAATTACATACAGGGGAGACATTTTCGTTTTCTTTACAATTTTAAACACTCCTTTCGCAGGAAAATATTTCTAAGGATGACGTCTCTCAAAGTACGGAGGATACTAAGAGAGAGAGAGAGAGAGAGAGAGAGAGAGAGAATTTCAGGGGGTTGTGTTGAGGATGTTGAAGTTTTATCTGAGGCTACACCGGCTGGTTTGAAGGTGACCACAACACACACACCGTCATTACCCAAACTGCGCGGATGAAGGTCACAGGTTTAGGGGAAAAAAAAAGAGCGAGAATCTCCCTAGCATACAGGTGAGGATAGTTCCATGAGTCTGGCTTTTGATTTACGAATGAAATCCAGGAGTAGGGAATAGACGGAGATTTTGAAAAGAGAGAGAGAGAGAGAGAGAGAGAGAGAGAGAGAGAGAGAGAGATGGAAGAATATAATGAAAATTGGCGCGGTGGTGTCCTGTCCTATAGCTTTGAAAGACTCACGATCATGGTTGACTTGAACCTTAAATAAAAAAATAAAATAAAAAATACTGAGGCGAGAGGGCTGCAATTTGGCATGTCTGATGACTGGAGGGTGGATGATCAACATACCAATTTGCAGCCCTCTAGCCTCAGTAGTTTTGGAGATCTGAGGGCGGACGGAAAAATTGTGGACGGACGGGCAGACAAATAGTTTTATTTTGCAGAAAACTGAAAATAGCTAATTGTTTAAAGTAAAAGACTACTAAAAGGTGGCTAAAAGATTCACAGAGGAGGCAGAATCCAACTTTGCCATCGGAAAAGAAAAAGTTTCCGAGGGTAAGATAAAGCATCCAACTTTTAACGGATATGGCTTCGTGGAAAAAAATAAAAAAATAAAAAATAAAAAAGTCCTCTTCAGAGTCTTCGCTAAAAGAAATTTATGAATGCTTCTTAAAATTCCTGTAAACTATAGTCCAAACTACACGTTCGAAAGTTGAAAGACTAATATCTTACTTTTACCAGACCACTGAGCTGATTATTATGAACAGCTTTCCTTGGCCTGGCCCGAAGGATTATAGATATTCTTTTACGAGGCTAAGAACCAGTTGGTTATACCTAGTAACGGGACCTACAGCTTATTGTGGGATCCGAACTACATCGAGAAATGAATTTCTATCAACAGAAAGAATTTCCTCTGATTCCGCGTTGGCAGAGCGGGGAATCGAACCCGGGCCCTGAGATCGGTAGCCGAGCACGTAACCGCCTCGTCCAACGAGGAGGGTAGATTAGCGAGAGTTCTTAATTGTTCATTAACACTAAGCTTACACACACACTCTCTCTCTCTCTCTCTCTCTCTCTCTCTCTCTCTCCTGGAAGACAACTCGAAAATATAACAAATTTTGGGGGAGTTTGTTCGACAAAAATGAGTGACATTTTGAATACGACTGAATTTCACTTCAATTTTTTTAAAAATCTGAAACCATGATGCGTCATTTAGAACAATAATACAGAATATCAGTGTATTTTAAAAAATTTTATTCTTTCATTAACATGAAGACCTCAACCTTTATCAAATGGAAACCTACTCACCTGGAGATTCTGAACTCCCAAATATTCTACCGTATAACAACCATTTCCAGAGCTTCTTGGTCACAAGTACAATAGTCATACAACAAAGATACCGACTGCGTATGTAATATACAATAATAATTACGCTGTATTTCATGCCAGTGTTATGACCTAGAGATAACAGAATGCCATAACACTATTATTTACAATTGTCGCATTATCAGGGGATAAAATATGGCAACACAGCGTGTAATACCCCTCCTGTCACGAATTATTCACGTATTATACGGCGTCCTATATGTCTTTTTAGCACTTTATATTTATCCTGTTTATAGGCATCGTTGACCATATATTCTGTGACATGATTTACTGCAACAAAGGATTAAGTTTCGCCTAGAAAACTTTTATTTTATAATTTCGCTCGTGATTTTTATAAGTGTCGTTTATACGTTCCGATTCTCATCGAGTATAAATGGAAACATGCATTTATTCATATATACGAAAAATTCTATAATGCTATTAACACATAAATTTACATACAGTGTATTTCCCCAATCTATATAAAAATGTAGCGTTGAGCAATTGCTTTATAAGCGACATTTTCTACGCGCAGATATACGCAATATGCAATGTTCTATTTTTATTACAGTGAATTTTGTTAAATATCGCAAAGGCGCGACACAGTGGAATTTCTACAACATTTTACATACGACAGTCGAACGATGAATTTTTCTGAATAAACACCGTGAAGTCATTTTTTCGAACACGTATTGTTTGTTTCTTTGTATGGTGTTTTTACGTAGCACGGAACCAGCGGTTATTCAGCAACGGGACCAACGGCTTTACGTGACTTTCGAACCACGTCGAGAGAATGAACTTCTATCACCAGAAATACATATCTCTAACACCTCAGTAGAATGCCCGAGCATGGAACTCGAACTCGCGGCTACCAAGACCATACTGATCAGGCCACTGAGACGCTCTGAAAACGCATTGAACAATCAAATACAAACACAGTCACACACCACACGCTTATATAAAAGTGAGAACGCTATACAATTTAGGCCAAAGGCCAAGCGCTGGGACCTACGAGGTCATTCAGAGCTGAAAGGGAAATGGACAGTAAGGAGGTCTGAAAGGAGTAACACTGGGAAACAATTGTTAGAGAGGGTGGAAAGTCAGATGGAAGAAACAGAATATGAACGGAGGTATAGCAAAAGGATGAAAAAGGTTGCAGCTATTAGGGGCCATGGAAGGGACGCTGCATAGAACCTTAAGTAATGCCTACAGTACACCGCATGATGTCCACTGACAGCACTGCCCCCCCCCCCCCTTACGGGTTATAACAGCTACTACATAAAATGAAAAAAATTGAAAAAATTAACGTCAATGCAAATCGTTTCAAACTGTTAACAAAATCTATACATCTATAGGTAGCGGGACCAATGAATTGGCGAAATCAGGTCAGTTTACGTCCGATCCAACGATAGACTTGACAAACGGCCGCATAATGACCCATTACAATGACACCAGCGGCGATAAAACGCAGACTTTAAAGTATCGTCAGTTTTATAACGACTCATTTTCACATTTCAATTCCAGCGGCCGTTACCCACACGTTCGACGGAATTCTCTCTCCTTTTCTCTCGGATAAATAAAATCTCTTTGAAATGACGATATATTCTCCTTTCTTCTTCTCTCTCTCTAAAAAACCTCAAAAAAAAAAAAAAAAAAAAAACCCATAGATGTTTTCCACTTTACATACACCAGAAAACAACACTATATTCTCTTTTATATAAAGAAATATTTACCTTGTTTTCGAACTGTAGTTTCTCTCTCTCTCTCTCTCTCTCTCTCTCAAAAAAAAAAAGCCTATAGATAGTTTTTCTCCCACTTTACATACACCCAGAAAACAACAACCTATATTCTTCTTTTGTATAAAGAAATTATTTCTACCTTGTTTTCGAACTGGTGAGTTTTCAATCAATCTCTCTCTTCTCGTCCTCCTCTCTCGTCCCCTCCTCTCCTCTCCTCAGCTCTCTCTCCACTCTCTCCTCTCGTTTCTAAAAAAAAAAAAAAAAAAAAAAAAAAAATAAAAAAAAAAACTGCCCTGTAAAGGACGTTTTTCCGCTTTGGCTACATGCATAAAAAAACAACGATACTACGTTCTAATTTAAATACAGACTACTTCACACGAAATATTAACCTTGCTTCCTATAGATGATGTTTTTCCAATTTAGATGAACTATAAAAGTACATTCTCTATTGTATAAAGAAATATTTACCTTGTTTTCGAACTGCGCTTTCTCTCTCTCTCTCTCTCTCTCGTAAAAAAAAAAAAAAAAATGCTGCCCTATAAAGACGTTTTTCCGCTTTTAATTGCATCAGAAAACGATACTACGTTCCCATTTATATACAGACTACTTCACACGAAATATTAACCTTCCTTTTGATAAGGGTACTCTCTCTTCGTCTCTCCTCTACTCGTCCGGTCGTCTCGTCTCTACCTCTCTCTCTCCTCCTCTCTCAAAATCAAAAAAAAAAAAAAAAAAAAAACTACCCAAAGATGTTTTTTCCCTTTACATGCACCAGAAAACGACACTATATTCTCTTTTATAAAAAGAAGTATTTACCTTGTTTTTGAACTGTACTCTCTCTCTCTCTTTGTTATGAAAATTCTTTTGGAAATAAATAAAAAAAAACTGTCCTATAAAACAGACTATTTCACACCAAATATCAACCTTGCTTTTGAAAAGATCTCTCTTTCTCTCTCTCTCTCTTTAATATAAAAACAAAGAATAAAAACGACACAACCTTTCATTTCATTCTTCAAAGTCAAGCTAAAAGTCCTCTGATATGAAATGCAATCTTTGGGATCCGGAACCTTTCTGGGTAATGTCAAAACACTACAAATATTTACGCGCCGACTAAATCAAGCGCAAAACGAGTTCTGGAAAAGAACCGGAATTAAAATCCTGGTAAATAAATCCTGGAAAATCATGCCTCTGTGTTGATTCCAAATTTCCTAGTCAACAGCCTTTTTTTTTTTTTTTCTTAAGAGCCTCTTTGTATCAGTCCATGAAACAATATCCAAAATTCCTTTCCTTTGATGTAAACAAAGTTGGACCCGCGGGTCAGTGATAATAGTCACTTGTGTTGATGGAGCTATGAAATTAATGTGCCCCACTTACAAATTGTGGTGGACTTATTGTATTCTACGTAATTTTAGTTGATGCCTTAGGTAGCCGGTTCAAGAAGTGGAAATGGATGCTATCCTCTGCACAACAGATTTTATTCAATCAATTTGGAAATATATCTTTAAAAAATGGTTCATGTCATTAAATTCAACAAACGGATAAATATCACAAAAATAAAATAATTTTTTTATTGAGTTTCAAGCATTGCAAAACCGATTCCATCCAATCGATTTGGAAATGTACCTTAAAAATGAAAAAAAAAGAAAAAAAAATGGTCCACTCCATCGAATTCCATAAATGAATAAATATCACAAACATAAAATACAATATGTTTTTTTTTTTGGTGGTGGGTTTTCGAGCGTTGCAAAACAGATTCCATCCAATCAATTTGAAAATATATCTAAAAAAAAAGGGGTTCATGCCATCAAATCCAATAAATGAACTAAACGTTCCCAAGAAACGTCTACGAAACGTTCCCAAGAAAACGTATAGATTGAACGTTGACCCATGTGAAACGTTTACTGAAACGTTTCCCAAGAAACATTTTTATTGAAACGTTGTCCCAACGAAACTTTTACTGAACGTTCCCAAGAAACGTTTACTAAACGGTGTCGTGCAGACTGAGAGCTCCGTAGCCACTCTGGCGCCAAGAAGTTGCCATGCCTGTTTGTGAGTACCGAATCAA
Source organism: Macrobrachium nipponense (assembly GCF_015104395.2). NCBI lineage: Eukaryota > Metazoa > Arthropoda > Malacostraca > Decapoda > Palaemonidae > Macrobrachium > Macrobrachium nipponense. The sequence continues at coordinate 41,618,773 of NC_061106.1, forward strand.
GTCGGTCAGGTTGGCTCAGGTTGCCATTCTGGGTCCATGATTTTTTCTGTTATTGAACGCTACAAGACGACCAGCTAATCTGGGCTACGTGCGAATGTCAAACACAACCTGTCAAAGTGGATAACGTTTTCTGTTAACTCGAACAGATTGCAAGCTGTAAGTTATTCTCGTGAGCACGCGCGCGCGCACACACACACACAATTTTGCCAATCGATAAAACCAGGCCCAACGTATCCATTTGTCGAGTATGCAATAAATTTAAATAATTACATACAATTAATACGTTAACAGAACTAACTCCCTCTGAAAAAATTCATTACTCGTCCACTATCTATCTCTGCATTTCATAGTTGCAATGAAAACTTCTCTCTCTCTCTCTCTCTCTCTCTACAACTTTCCACTCCCGAAGAAATGATTCCACCAGAGCCTCACGGACCAAAATCCCACACTTTTACTTTGCCAGTCTGCGAGGTCTGGCTACACGAGACAGTCCAAAACCCCTTCTTGTTTTATTTCGTGTAAACTGTGTATTTCAAAGCAATAAGGAATGCTTACGTTTTAGGAATGCTAGGGGACTCAGGAATGCAGCCACGTAGTAATTCCTCAATCGGGAATCAATCGTGAAAAAAAAACAGAAACGTCATTTCTTGTCAATGGATTAGACAAGCAAGGTAGCGCTGAACTTAAATATTAGGTTTTATTTGTCTATTTTTCAAAATTATATATATATTATTTAACTTATATAGGGCCTTGGGTGAGAGACTAGATACTGTAAACAGAAATGATTGAGGGATTTCAAGCGGGGAAAAAAAATTGTTTGAAACTTACCGTAAAGACTGGGATTATTATTGATTTCTTTCTTTGTAGAGGGAAGGTCGCCAGAAAACTCCAGCTCGTTACTTAAAACTATTTATTTACAAAGAGGCCCGTGCTGGCCTGGATAAAAGTTTAAACTATATTGGTGCCCCCCAACGTTGGGGCTTATAGTCTCATTCCAATTCAAGCTGATTTTCATTCACTGTGGGTTAATGCACACTTGACTGGGCGGAACAGAGGAGAACGGCACGTGACTCATGGAATCTTTATGACAATATTCTGGGTGTAACCTTGTAGAATAACTGCGGTCCCTCCGACCTCTGTTCAGGTCTGGGGGTCCGGGGTCCAACCCCGGTGCGTCGTGGGTTAGGCCTAATTTTTGGGAGGCCTGGCAATTTGACCTCTGTCCGAGACCACGTTCTCGCGGCCGAGACCTGAGGAGCGATACTGCTTGCTTTCGAATCACGGGGTCTTGCCAAAACCGCCTCGAAGCATTGCCTGAAAGGTGGTAAAACCAACAACGCCCGAAGCAATTGGGAAGGGAAATCAAAATAGGTCTTATTGTAGAAGGTCCCTAAAATCCATCTCGAAGCCTAGCTGCTTTGTTGTTACCTGCCTTCTCTTTACCCTAAGCTTCCGTCAGCACCGGAAAATTATCATTCCTACGACATCCCCACCTCTCCCCAAACAAACAGTAGCTTTCAAGAGACGGCCATGGCCTGCTACTTTTAATTAAATTAAACAAAACTAAACTCTGCTGGGAAGGCGATGGCGGTTCTTATAAACGTAGCAGCCTCCCCCGTTGTTAAGAAGGCATTCACTCCCTTTCGGGCGGGGTGAAGGTCTTGGCTTAAATAAGTTGATCCGCCTCGAAAACCCAACCCAGTTCTCCTACTCTAACTTGAAGTTTTTTTGTTGGCAGCGATAATGCTGACTAAACATTGGCCTACCATAACTTATAGGCAAAGATGCTAAGTTGTACTAACTTAATATAGGTTGTTGTAGTCTAGCCTAATCAAAAACAACTAAGGTTGTCTTGTGGACGACCAGTCTGCCTATACCCCTAGATAGGTTGTACTTGAAAATTCTAACTTGCTCACTAACCATAAATGCCCCTGGTATAAAAACTCAAAAACATTGAGCCTAACATACTCGAATACAGTTAAATGAAGACGCAAATCATTCCAGGAGTGTGGTACGCTACTAGCAGTAGTTCAGCGACGGAAACTGTTAAAATTACATCAATGAAGAGGTAATGGATGCGTTTGGGGATGATGTAAGTTGGTTAAATTAACCGCAGGTAGGGAAATGCAATTGAGGTAGTTATGGAACATTTACATGAGGGTTGGTAGTATCACAATTTTCTAGGGGATTAGAGGGTTAGTTTCTACTGGCAGAGATCAGGCTGGCTACCTTCTCTGGGTTAGGGTGCCAGGGATCACTCTGCAATTGAACTGCGACCCTGTAACCTCGGGCCAACAGGTTGTCAAAGAGAGCATGTGGCTCGTTTTTGTTAAATAGATTGTTAATTACGTCCCTTCTTCTTCTTCCGTTTTCTTATTCCTCCAGGACCTTGGTCTAATAACCAGTCCCTAGGAGTTAGACGGAGGCAATGACTCTGGGGTGAAAGGCCAGAAACGCCGGCAGTAGCTGAGGCAGCGGTCGCCCTGATGGCGGTATGAAGGTGAGGGTCTGGACCAGAGGTTTCATCCTTCGGGGCGACAGTGGGTAGAGGGGTGAAGAAGACGGGAACTAGTGATTGGCCATGGGCTGGCGGTAAGCTCCATGGCCTGTTGGAGGATCATCCTGTAGGATGGATCCTTTGGGTAGGTTGTTAGGCGACCGGCACTAGCTCGGGGCCCAGGCGCAGAAGTCAAAGTTCGGTGGTGGCTCTACGTCCAGGCTGTACGGAGGCTTGGTAACTGGGACAGTGTCTGCCAAAGTGGCACTGGCAGAGAGTTGGGAGGTCGACTGGACCTGTGGCGGGTTACCTGGAGGTGCAAATACCTCCTCAGCGTGCCCTTGGAAAATGGGAGACAGAGGCTCCTGTCTTCTGGTTGAAGGCTAGGCCTTGGGGAAACATGGACAGTGTCCGCTGCTGATAGTCGTCTAGGGCAACTAAGGGCCAAATTAGTAGGAGTGCCCTATTACGTTGCAGGTTTTGCAACGGCGAACTGTGAATGCTCAAATCTCCCTTCCTGGTAACAGAGGGAGACTGTTTGGTGGTTGTACTTCCTGGAGGAAAAGTAAAATTTCGATTTACTTCCTTGCTTTAGAGTGACTTGGACGTGGGGTTAGGACCCCTAGGCTTTTTTGGAATGCGAGGGAGGACTTCATGTCTTGCCCTAGGAGGGGGCGGTCTAACTCCTTGGAATGTAGCTTGCAACTGCAAGAGTACATAACCTTGGAGAAACTAAGGTTCTGGTGACCCCTCAATTTGGACGGTACGGAAGGATCAAGTTTAATGTGATTGGCTACCTTCAATGGGGTGATTCAATCGACGTCTATCAATGTTGAGCCCCCTCGGGGATTCGGTTTCCCTTCCCTATCAGGGAGATTTGAGCGCCAGAGTCGTCGTAGGCTCTGACGTTGGGCCCTTGGCGTGATAATGGCTTTGGAGGGGGTGCGACGGTTTTAGTAGGGCCCTTAGCTGGGGGGTCCTAAGAGAAGAAGGATTGGGTGACGGCCATTGCGATTGGCCGGGAATATTGTGGTTCGCGGCACCCTCCGTAATTTGCAGACATTTGTGACCCTTGGGCCGCCACAGTTCTCGGACAGAAGCTTCTCGCATTAACTTGTTCCAGAACCTCTTCCGTGGCACTGGATGATAATGGCCGCGATGGCCCCAAAACAGGTTTTGCGAATCTGCGGACGTCACCAAGGCTGGCAGTGTGCTGTCTGGTACCCGAGGTGGACGAGTCCCTCTCTGGCAGTGGTTTGAGGTAGGGAGGTTACAGGAATCCTGCCGTTGAATGCACCCATCTAGGAAAACAAGTCCGGGGTTAACCTGGTGGGCCTTACCTTTTTCCCTTAAACCAAAAGGGGAGGAGGTAGGACGGGTAAAGTGGTAAGAGGCTGAGATGGTTGCGGAAGAAACCTTCGGGCTCTGACACTGGGTCAGGGCCCAGGTTCCGCAAATAGACAAGGATGTCGGGGAATATCGGAGGCACTACTAGCCCTCTGAACCTTCAAAATTGAAAATTGGTGGTGGGTTATCTGGCATGCTGCGGTGTCCGGCGTTGCATCTGGGTAGTGGGAGCTGCGGTCCAGGGGGAGATACGGCTTTTAGTTTAAATCCTCGGCCCAATATCCCACCTGATAAACATTCATTGAAAATTGGGTTCCACTACGCCCCAGGTCGGGCACAATGTGGTTTACCTTGGTCACCTGGTCCAGAAAAGGGCCTTGTTTTCACATTCAAGGAAAGGACCGAAGAAGGAAACAGAATAGAGGTTACCCGTCAATCCATTCGAACTGAAGTTTCTTTCGTCAGTACCGGATTTTGGCACCCCTAGGCAATGCCTTTTCTGGAAATAAGGGGAGACCTAGGCTTCGGTGTCCTGGCCATGACTTGTACCGCACCGATAGGGCGTTAGGAGGCCAGTTTCATCAGGCAAGGGCTACATTGGTAGCCTTGGAGAACGTTCAGCCCTGGAAGCTCTCCTCCCAAGGTAGGAGACCGACTTGGGCACTTGGGTAGCGGAATCCCAAGCCCATGCCCATGCCCACGCACAAACAAGTTGGTGGCAGAACCTCCGCAACCACCTCTTACCGGGGATTCCATCTCATGGTCTGGGGCTTGGAAACTAGCATGAGAGATTGCGTTTCATCTAGGAGCAGCTAGCTCATGCTTTCCCCTCTCTTCTTCTCCTTTCCTTTTCTCTCTGCTTCTCTGGCTATCCTCCTCTGGGGCTTCTCTTTCTTTTCCCTCTCGGCTTCTGCGGCTTTCCCCTGGCTTCTGCTTTCGCTTTCTTCATTTCCCTGCTGGTGCGCGCAGCAGCCTGCTGCGTCTTTGTATTCCACTGGTCAAGTGCTGGTCCTCAGTGTAACCTCGCCTCCCCTGCCCAGAGTTTATGGGCCTCCGAGCTTTCCTAGCTCATTCTGGACAAAGAAGTCGGGCGGGAAGCAGGGAAGACATTTCCCTTAGGCTACAGTAGAGGCTCGGAAGAAAAAAAATGAAAATAATGGCCAGGAGGGAAGGGTACTGAATGGAATAGGAGTGCTACTGTGGAAAGTGGCACTCACTTGGAAATGGGTTCTGCAATGTGGTAATGAAAAGTGAAAAGAGTGGGTGCTCGGTGGCACTTTGTGAATGGCACCTTCTGCTGAGGTGAAAGAATCGAATGAAGTGTGCTGTGTACGTCACACTTACGGGCGTTCCCAACTTGGGAGACGTTGGAATGGGCTACCTGTAGGTCCAATACAGGTCACGGCACTTATGAGGAGGCGTTCCTTGGTTCAGTGATCCAAAATGGCGGATACTCTATAATGAATGAGCGTTCCGTAGGACGGACACGCAGGTATAGGGCTACCTGTACGTCTGTACAGGTGCGCGGCACTTATGAGGAGGCGATTCCTTGGGCAGCACTAGAAGTGCTGGTATTGCGGCACTTCGGGAGGCGTTCCCTTTGATTGGTCCGAAGGAATCACCTGACCCTTGTACACGGAACACACAATAATTGGGCGTTCCGTAAGGACGGACACGCAGGTTTAATGGCTACCTGTACGGCCTGTACAGGTGCAGTGGCATTTATGGAGTCGTTCCTTGGAGCACTGGTATCGTGCTGGTGTGTCCCGGACACTACATGCAGTATACTTAAATATACTGAAGTGAAATGGCACTCTGTTCGGGGCAGAGGTGTAATGGTGGAGGAGAGAAAGTAAAGGTGGGAGTACTTCAGCAGCCAGTCGTGGACAGTGTCAAGAATTAGTGGCACTGTGAAATGGTAAAGACCTGACGTGCACTGGTGTGCCAGTCCTAAACTGGTAACGACTTCCCTGTCTGGAAGTAATGAATTGGCGTGGCACACTGTGCGAATTGTGCTTGCGGTATACGCAAGTCTTTTGGTATAAAAGAAAAATGAAAAGACCACTCGGGCAACGACAGGTAATGGAAATTTTAGAAATGCTCAGTCACTCGCTGAAGTACTCGATAAATGAAATAAATAAATGCTTGCAAACTGCAATGGACACATGCTCGTACGTATCACGCTGTGTAAATGAAAGACACAAGAGACTAAAATAATGTTGATTCTGTCATGCTATAATTAATGGTAAGATGTAGCACTCTTGGCTTCGTGAATACTGGGTTCTGGTTCTCTCTCTCTCTCTCTCTCTCTCTCTCTCTCGAGAGATGAAAAAATGATATATGAATGACCTCCCTTATATTTGAATTGAACTACTAATGTTCGTTTAATATGACGCAACTTGCGTTAAATGATTTACTTACGTTAACGTGAAATGAAAGAATTGCTTTGGATAACATTTTATGAAAATGATAACGCGCTCGTGGCGAACGATTTTTACGCTAATAGTAGCGGCTTACGCTTATGAAATGATTTGCGTTTTCAATATGAATTTCACAAAGACGCGTTTTTACGTTAACAATTCTTTCAAGTGATCTACTTTTATGATTTACGTTAACTTTACCGTTAAGGACAAGTGAAAAACTTACGGTAAGATTTAAAACGATGTTAGCAAACCAATTGTGAATGAGGCTACGTTAAGTGCGAAGTGAAATGAAATTTTCGCTCAGCGCGCGAGTGAGCGATGCGAGGTGAAACAACGTGGCTGGGTAGCACTGCTAGCGCGCAGACATGTCGTTCAAAAAACAGCTGATTCTCTGTAAATGCGAAGGCAATTTACAACACAAAATTCTACTTTCTTATTCAGGCGAATTACGTTAATTTCTCTGGCAGAACGATAGATACTAGTACCGAGATCGATATTATTTACGTTAAAACTTTGAGACTTACGTTACTTTGCTTAAAGTGTTTAGATAATGTTGAAAGGGGAAAACAAACATGGCTTGGCCGCTGTGAATGAGACGAAGGTTGGTTGAGACCGCGCAGGCGCGAGAATGCTCTAAGCTGAATTTAAGCTGAGAGGGTAGCGGTTACCAACACTTGGAATGAAACTAAGTTAAAAATGGATTCCCTAACATATCACAGACAAAAGAATTGTACACTTCTTTTGCCGTAACTATTAGTAAAACACTCCTAACTAGCTAGGCTTTCAAACATAGCAATAAAACCCTGGCAAAGCACTTCCTAGTTTTTGATCTGGTCCTTTCTGGCATCTATCTAATACACGTGTTCGTGTAAGCTCCTACGACAACAATGCGATTTACAAAACAGAATTCGCTCGGCGCTCTGGCCGTTACAATATAATAATATTTCTAACCTTCACATTTGTTTAAAACACTTCTACAATAAAATACTTAAAAACGTACCTTAAGCTAACATTGGTTATAGAATAATCATATTAATGAATGGAATACCTTACCGTGAGTCAGTGTGTCTTCTTTCCCTGCAAGTGTGCTTGATTTACGCTTTGTAAAATAATTTACAGTTTACGTTTTACAACGGATAACGCGATTTACAAGCTTTTTAAGCAAGCCCCGGATTCGATCCTCGGCGAGGTCGACAATGTTACGTATATAGGGCCTTGTGAGGAGACTAGATACGTAACAGAAATGATTGAGGGATTTCAAGAGGGAATTGTTTGAACTTACCGTAAACTGATTATTATTGATTTCTTTCTTTAGAAGGGAACGTCGCCAGAAAACTCAGCTCGTTACTTTAAAACTATTTATTTACAAAGAGGCCCGTGCTGGCCTGGAGAAAAGTTAAACGATATTGGCCCCCACGTTGGGGCTTATAGTCTCATTCAATTCAAGCTGATTTTCATTCACGTGGGTTAATGCACACTTGCGGACAGAGAGACGGCACGTGACTCATGGAATCTTTATGCAATATTCTGGGTATCCTTGTAGAAGAATGCGGTCCGACCTCTGTTCAGGTCTGGGGTCCGGGTCCACCAGTGCGTCGTGGGTAGGCCTAATTTTGGGAGGCTGGCATTTGACCTCTGTCCGAGACCCACGTCTCGCGGCCGACTGAGAGCGATACTGCTTGCTTTCGAATCACGGGGCTTCCAAACCGCCTCGAGCATTGCCTGAAAGGTGGTAAACACAACGCCAGCAAATTGGGAAGGAAAATAGGTCTTATTGTAGAAGTCCCTAAAATCCATCTCGAAGCCTAGCTACTCTTGTGACCTGCCTCTCTTACCCTAAGCTTCCGTCAGACCGGAAATATCATTCCTACGACATCCCCACTCTCCCAACAACAGTAGCTTCAAGAGACGGCATGGCTGCTACTTTATAATTAAACAAAACTAACTCTGCTGGGAAGGCGAGGCGTTCTATAAACGTAGCAAATATAATATATATATATATATGTATATATATATATATATATATATTATATATATATATATAAAATATAAATATATATATATATATCATTATTAGTGCCTCGACAATGTTCTCATTAACGGACGAAAGCGCTCGGTTTTTTTCCATATATATAATATATATATATATATATATATATATATATATATATATATATATAGTATATAGATATATATATATATAGATATATATAGATATATATATAAATAATATATATATATATATATATATATATATATATCTATATATCTAATATATCTATATATCTATATATATATATTAGATATAATATATATATATAATAGATATATATATTATATATATATATAACGAGAGAGAGAGAGAGAGAGAGAGAGACCTTACCTTACACCTTACAGTTCGTTCGGGTTGCCTCAGGTCCCTCAGTGAGGAGAGAGAGAGAGAGAGAGAGAGAGGATAGAGAGAGTAAATGGCGTTAACGTTGTATCTCTCTTCAACTTAATAATGAAATAAGAACGAAAAATACAACTTCTCTGGTCGGATGGCCCACGGCCGAGACCACCGAAATGTTCTGCAAAAGTGTCATGAAGTCATGAAGTAAAGAACTCAGGAAAAGTTGAGACGATTACCACACCTCGAAGAGGCGCACAACTCCTCACCGTTCTGTTGATGGTAAAATTAGGACGTCCCCCTAAAGGAAAACTAACCCAAAAATTAAAATAAACTACTACTTCTTTGGCTTCAGCTTTTCCCATTTCTATATGGGGTCGCTGTTTCTAGTCAGCCTTC
>NC_061106.1:41632827-41640327 GCF_015104395.2 Macrobrachium nipponense
TTTGCATAACCTACAATACCTTCATCAAGAAACGTTTGGAAACATTCCCACTACATATATATATTCCTTCCTCAAAAATATTTACGAAGTAGTTTATGCTTTTTTGTGATGATGCCATAAAAAAAGGCCTAAGGCTTCTTCTACTTCCCGACGCCAAGTGATGCTGCAAAACTGGAGATAGCGTGAGAAAATATTGATATTAAGAGAGCAGCTTCCTATGACCCCTTGATGGAAAATAAATTACGCGGAAGAGAACTGCTTCGATTACTGGTATAGTCAATACAACCTCATCACCTCCCATCTCCCCCCTCCCCCGACCAAAATCCCCCCCCCCCCTCCGGGGCAAGGAAGGGGGAGGAAGAATAGGGTCATTACCGAAACGCTCCGAAAGGTGAGAGAGAAGTCTTCTCTTATTACTGAAGATTCGGCACAAGATCATTAAGGAACCAGATTCAGGAATTGGTGACTCCTGTTTCGGTATTATAATGACCTCCGGTATAATGGCAGCAGGGTTTTAAAAAACCACTCGGCAATTCTGGTATGTATCCATTTGACTCTTACCAAGGAAATAATTTATTCGTCACCTTAAACTGGAGACGAAAAAAGGATTGGAATGGAACATAGAATCTAGGCCATAGGCCAAGCACTTGGACCTACGAGGTCATTCAGCTCAGGAAATTTTGAGTAGAAACTAGAAATGGTGTAACAGGAGGAATGAAACAAGTGTTAGGAGAGGGTGGTTAGCAAGATGGAAGAAAGAGAATACGAACGGAGGCACAGTAAAATTAATGAAAAGGGGTTGCAGCTATAGAGGGGCCGAAGGGACGCCGCAAAGAACCTGAAGTAATGCGTACAGTGCACCGCGTGAGATGCGCCGACGGCATTAACCCATTACGGGGATGAAAAAATAATAATAAAAAAAAAAAACGATGACTTCCATCCCGTGGGCTTCTCTCGAGAGATTCCACGATTCTCTCATACCCAATAAGTCTCATTTTATTACCCCCGTTTGTCAGATATCCGATCCAATATTCACACTGGGAATACACCTTTTCCTTTCCCGTCAGGGAAAACTGGTAGATTCTTCCTGGGAAAAGATTTACGCATAGTTAGTTTGACTCGGAATGATAATTATAGCGTGACATTCTAAAAATCGTTCCAATTTATCTACTTTCATGAAAACATACAAATGCACACAGCACGTATATATATATATATATATATATATATATATATATATATATATATATATATATATAGTATATACACATAAATCTTATATACACGCACGTACATTATATACATGTGTCTATGTATTTTTATGTAGGTATACAAAAGGATATTAAGCAAGAAATATCGTTCAATTAAATTACACCCCAGGGGAATTGTAACTGACTAATAAGTGTCCCCTCGTCCCCCCAGCCAGAATTAAAATCATGGTCAGTAGCTTAGAAGCAAGATGAACAGTACCCCTACTACGCGGCTGTCAATAAATAAATAATATATACTATATAATATATATATAATAAATGTGTGTATATATATGTATATATATATAATATTATATATACTATATATATATATATATATATATATATATATATATATATATATGTGTGTGTTATATGTATATGTATATATATATATATATATATTATATATATATATATATCATATATATATTATATATATATATATCATACTATATATATACATATATATATATATAATATATATATATATATAATATATATATATATAAAATTACTTGAAGAGTTGATTCGTTTATCACACATTACCACAGGAGAAACATAAAGAGGCAGGGTGTACGGAGGTCCTGTCATGTTTAACTTGGATATAAAGTCGAAGCGGTCAGAGAGAGAGAGAGAGAGAGAGAGAGAGAGAGAGAGAGAGAGAGAGAGAGAGAGAGAGGATATCTCCAATGCCTTTTTGACTCCTGAGAGCAAAAGACAACAGGGATGTTTTCAACTTATCCTAAGAAGTGAAGTTTCGTGAGCCCTGATTTCCCAACATCAACTTTATACCAAAACTCACAAGGATTCGGGTACATGACTCGGCAAAATAAATTTGAAGGCAACTCAAAATGCAAGGCCTGCCGATTTTCTCACTTTAATGAGACTAGACTATGTTTTAAAACTCCACTTTCATTTACTCAGTACTTAGTTAATATTTATTCACATATACGCACCTGACATAGCTATGCCGTCATAATCACTGTGTAAATGATGCGTTCAAAATAAATACGAAATCCCAGAGTATACTTTAGTCTAACACCCACTAGGTAAAAGGAATGACGTACAGATCCCTCAATACCATAAATCTCTAACGTAATATTCTCCCCATACATTTCCATGACGCACTGCCAACACAATGAACTGCTTTCAAATTCAGTGGACGTTACATCCTTCCCCAAATATAATGTCCGATTGGCAGAGTAATGGGAATATCTTTTTGTACTGATGAACAATGGAGAATGGCAAAGGATGTGGAGTTGATATCTGTATACTTGCTGCGATGCCTAATGAGTTCATATATAGTATATTGCGAGAATTCATTCAACCATGAGACGAGATTGCTTCAATGAGAAGTGATCAACGCCACAAAATCTCAATACTAATATAATAATATTACCGGAGAAACGAATGCAGAGTTATGTATATGCGCATATATTACCTAAAGAAAAGTCTGAACAGAAACGACGCCATTGTCTGATCTGGTACGTTTGATATATAAAAAGATAAGACGCACGCGACTATGAGTAATTTTTATAACAATATCATCATTATTACAAAACTGAAAGCGTCTTCGATATCAACACACGATTCCAGCATTTTCACTGCTATCAATATGGGAACAAATGCAGCAGTTTCGATAAATCTTTAACTATCGACACTGAAGCCTTCAACCGTTGCCTGCCCTCGTCGTAGCGACGCCCGCAAGTACTAATCAATCAATCGATCAATCAATTGTCATCTGCCAAACCAAGATTTGTCGGCGTGATATGGTACTACATCAATTCATGTCCTCATGTCAAAGATAAGCGGCTTTTTCAAGTGCGTGAAAGATACGGAGGACTGTGAGAGCAACCACAAGAATCACCACAATAAGAAGTTCGATTTTCCACTCTTACGAATGCTAGAGGTCTGAGAATATCGAGATTGGACCTCCAGATATAGCGTAACCTGACAGTTAACTGAAATACTGGGATTGACTGCATTTAGGAACTGAACTGTGCCTCGTAAGACAAGAAGGAAACAAAATTTTAGGTAGTTTTGTTTGTTTGTATGGTGTTTTTACGTTGCAGGGAACCAGAGGTTATTCAGCAACGGGACCAACGGCTTTTACGTGACTTCCGAACCACGTCGAGAGAGTGAACTTCTATCACCAGAAATACCATACCAACCACGCCGCTGAGGTAGTCATGAAAGGGAGGGAAGGGGGTTCAGATTCTAACTACGGATTCTCGTGTTGCCTTAGGTTAGGGTTGGCAATGAAAATCTAACATCGATTTCGTAATGAATGCTTCTAAATAATGTTGCAACGTCATTACGAGAGATACCAGGGCCATAAAACCGTTGTTAGACCGTTAGCGAATTGCAATCTTAATCCCATAGCAACACTGTTAACGAAGGTCTTAGGAACGAAGGGTCCTTGACTGTAGGGTTGAGCATTTACCGAGGGGAAGAAGGACACAAGTGCACACCAGGACTGACGCCTGGCCCCTTCAAGGTCAACATCAGAACAGAGCAGTTGCCACTCTGGGGTAAGCTCGAGTTGATGGGATTCCCAGAGAAACGCCGTCATACTTTAACGTTTGTATATGGTAGTTACCTCTACTATTAACATGACTTCTATTAACAATACTACTGTTAATGATATCGATAATTGAGAGATTACTTGATAAATCATGTCAAGTCCTACTCAATTTTGGTAACTTCACCGGTTATTAAAGTTTATATATAGGTATACTCCAGCTGACAAGATGGTTTCTTCAATACTTACTTTAATCTATTGAATAATTACACTTCATTCATAAGTAGGAAATTAGGTAAAGCCACTACAGTCGATACACAGACGCAAGGGACGTATATGTATGTATATATGTAATGTTTTATGTATATAATACAGAGCGTATCAAACGTTTCAATTTTACCTAAAGTTGTAAAACACTATACGAACCATTTCTGAAATGCCCCATATATAAAATTATTATATAAAATAAAATCCCTGAATATATAAAAAGCAAATACCATATCTAAACAAAATCGACCCAATTCCGATATACTCAGAGAAGAGTATGAGTCATCACCACCACTGCAACCCCAAACTAAACAGAAAATCCTAACTATATTATTAGCGTGTGGCTAATCGGCAACACTTGTTCATTAAGTACGCCACCGTTGTTCTTCTATGGAAAAAGAAATTGTTACGAAATCCACGCTCTCTCTTTACCTCTGTCCCTAAACAGCTGTTGTGGCAAACCCTCTCTACCTCACAAAGCTGATTCGCTCAACTGAACGTTCCCGGGGGCTCTCCTTCCTACTTCATTTCCCACCCATTACTGGTTAATCATTACGTTTCCTAAGGAGTACGGCAGCCAACTCCTCTTCCCAGACCTTCTTTTAATAACCCTATAACACTCGGGAGAAGTACAACAGGTTATTATATACCCTGGCGAACACTGAAAGACTTTACCTTGGCCTCGGATGCAGGAATCCTACGGAGAGCATGAAGTGAAGAAAATCAAAATCCAGATAAAAGAAAAAAAAAATTATCCCACGGGCAACTCGGAGAGAGAGAAAAGGAGCGCGCGCGTGCTACGTCCAACCACTTGCACTGCCAGACAAACACTAGTTCGGTCGGTCGGTCGCTCGCTCATTCTCCGATTCTCTCTCTCTCTCGCTCTCGCTACTTGACGATCGCTCGTCAGTGACGTCATCTATTCATGACGCAATAGATCGGGGCAAATTCATTCTATGTACCTGTTGACGCGCATTCGTTCTACAATCTACAGCGTTCCTTGTGCCTGTTCTATTATACATTATATGTCTTTATTATTTACAGTGGGTAATAATTATATACAGTTGCTTCTTATTACTTATTATTATTATTATATTATATTTCCTAGCGCGTTCCTTGTGCCTGTGCTATCATACATTATGTCTTTATGATTATTTACATTGGGTATTAGTTGAATACAGCTGTTTCTTATTATTATTATTACTACTACTATTATTATTATTATTATTATTATTATTATTATTATTATTATTATTATTGTATTTCCTAGCGCCGTGACAAAACACTATTATGACTAATAATTCATCTTATATATTAACACCACTATCATAATATGCATTAATACTGAGAGAATTTATCGGTACCATGAACATCACTGCTAAAAATAATGACAATAATAATTATTGCAGTCATATATTCTTCTACAGATTAAACTGGCATTTAACACTAGGTCTCTTCGTTATTCACACATGGTTTTGCAAGAGCTTGTGCTGGCATAAAGCCAGTGTAATCTATACAGACACACTGTAGTATCTTTGCTGATTTGGCTGTCCAGCCCCTTTAACGTCTTGTTCAGTCCCCGTCTTTGCCAAGAACAAACATATTTTCAAGGGAGTTTTTAATTAATAATAATAATCCCGAAATAATGAAGTATAATAATATAATAATAATAATGAAAAAGAAGCCCACAAAATCAATTGTGTAACTTGTTTACTTCTAAGTATTTACATATAATATTTACTTAGAAGTAAACAAGTTACACAGTGATTTTGTTTCTTTTCAATCTTCAGAAGAAAACTGAAAGAAGTTTTTGTTTGGTTAATTAATAATAATAAATAATAATAATAATAATATAATAATTAATAATAATAATAATAATAATAATAATAATAATAATTGTGAAGAAATATACGATGGTGTCAGTGTAGACATATTAAAAAATAAGCTCGAAAACGAGAGTTTATTTATTTATATATATATATATATAAATATATATATATATATATATATATATATATATATATATATATATATATATATATATCTTAATATATTTATACTGACACCACTGTGGATTTCTTCACCATTCCACTGACTCGTGCGATTTGCTAGTAAATTTGTAAATGAATCGAAGACAAGACCCCGCAGTTGCTATTGCAATAGGACTTCAAGAGGAGAATTTCCTTCCCGCATAGCACACGAGATGCAACACTTGGAATACACATACTACATAAAAGTAGATAGAAAAGTAGAATCTTAGAACGACGGCATTGACTGATCTTTACGGTTCCGGTTTGTGCGACCGGTTCCGGTTCCTTAGTTTGTGCGAAACCAGTTCGGGCTCTTGTTTACTACTCCGGTTCTATGGATTATTTTTCGTCTACTTGGTTGACAGATTTGTCTTTAAACATATGCACGTATGAATAACGGTGAATTTTTGCTTCTCCAATAACAGGGATATTCATAAAACAACAACAATGACAGTCGAATACTACAGCCCGGAGCTGACACCTGAGCTCAAGGTTCCCCCCCCCCCCCCCACCCCCACCCCCCATTTTCCTAGCCCTTCCTACCCCGCCGAAATCCCGATTCATGCGTCGGCCTTCCACGTGCGCCCTTTTGCGCGTCGTACAAGCTCTACGATTTTGTTTATGTCTTAACCGAAAATAACACGTAAAAAATGCGCCGAAGTTTCTTCAGCGGAATCGAGTCGTCTATACAGCGTATAATGCTGCATGAACCTCTCAGCCACGGCCCGTTTGTGGCCTACGTTGTTAGCATTTACAGTGTTGACAGACGCACGATTCATGGCTAAAGTTAACCTTAACTGAAAAAAAAACTACTGAGGGTAGAGGGCTGCAATTTGGTACGTTTGATGATAGGAGGGTGGATGACCAACGTTCCAATTTGAAGCCCTCTATTCGCAGTAGTTTTTAAGATCTGAGGGAGGACAGACAAAGCCATCTCAATAGTTTTCTTTTACAGAAAACTAAAAATCTGTCACATTACCAACAGCCAAGAAACCCGAGGAAGCATCGAGCTGTATATAATTTTTATACAACTGGAGGAAGCAAGTGCATAAAAATGAAGTTATTAACCTCAATAAAACACCGTAGGATACTTTTTTAATATTTCATCTACAACTGTTACATAATTAAATGAACACTCTCCAGCAGTTTCTTGTCACAACATCATAATATCTTTAATGATGAGAATGTCAGTGATAAATATTTCTGAATGGATAGTGGGTATACAAGCATAATTTGTGTGTGTATGAGAGAGAGAGAGAGAGAGAGAGAGAGAGAGAGAGAGAGAGAGAGAGAGACTGACTAATATCAAACTAGGAAAACATTGCCCACTTCGAATTAACAACCAGGGGAAATTCCTTCTCCGTCCCAGATATTTTTCCCGTCGAATTCACTCTAAAACTGAACATTTTCTTTTCCAGGGATGAAAACA
>NC_061106.1:41645327-41652827 GCF_015104395.2 Macrobrachium nipponense
CGGAAGAAATTCGATGTATATCCTTGCCCCAGCAATAGGCCGCCACCTCTCTCTCTCTCTCTCTCTCTCTCTCTCTCTCTCTCTCTCTCTCTCTCTCTCTCTCTCTCGCAAACCATCATAGTGATGAATGCGCAGGGTTTAGTTACGAGTAACTCAAAAAGAAAAATAGAGTTCTTAGAAGAACTAACCCAAATTGAATAGAAAATAGATATAATGAATATAAGTGAAACCTGGTATTCCCAAGAGACTGGTAATAATGATCAAAATAAAGGATTCCAAACTTATAGATCAGATAGAAAAAATAGGGATCAAGGGGGAACCGCGAAATATGGGAAAGACATAAAACAAGAAAAATATATGAGAAATACAGTAACTCAGAATGTGAACTAATAGCGGTAGAATTTGAATCTGAAAATTAATGAAACATAGTAATATATAGACCCCCTAATACTAAAGAGTTTGACACAATAATAGAAAAATTGGATGATATATGTAGAAATCACAAGGACTGGACTATTCTCCTATCCGGAGACTAACTTTCCTTTCGTAGACTGGAAAGAACGAATAGGAGATTGTGGTTGTATTTATACATATAAAAAAGAGAGTAATAGTAGTGCAGAAGATAAGAGGCAATTCGAAAAGCTATTAGATATGCTACTAGAATACAACATTCAACAAATAAATCACCTGCCAACAAGAAAGGAAAATACTTTAGACCTAGTATTTGTGAACGAGGTGAATTATGTTAATAAAGAAATAATAGTTTATAATGTGAGTACTTTCAGGACCAATAATGTCATAGAATTAACAGTCCATTCCAAAGCAAGTGAAAACAGCGATAAGCAAGAGATGAAAAAGTGGGAAGGATATGGAAAATACATTTCTACAGTAAAAATATAAAATGGTCAGAAATAAATGAAAGATTTAACAAAGATTGGGGATAACCATTTTCGTAAGTGATGATATACGGGTAATACGGAGATATTATATTAGATTAGAGAAAATAGGGTGGATAAATTATATAACCGAAGAAGAAAAGTAAACATCAGTCATGCATACAAGAGACAGAAGGATCTTGTTCCAGAAATCAGAAAGTGAAAAAAGGTCTTGCAAAAGAAAAAATGCATGGAAAGTGATGGAAACTAACCACTAAGATAGAAAAATTTGCAGGGTAAAAAGAAAATTGGCAGCACAAAAGAATGATTAATCAAAGAATCAAAAGAAAATAATGAAAAACGGGACTTGGAAGAAAAAGCCCCTTGTAAATTAACAACGCAAAATCCCAAACTATTGTACTCGTAAGTGAAAAAGATGGAATTAAAACGAAGAATAGAAATAAGCCCTCTAAGAATTGAAAAGGAGATTAACGAATTGAAAAAAAGGAAATATGCAAACATATTGGCAGAAAGATATAAGAGAAGAATTAACCCCTAGAATTTGATAATGAAGATAATTGATACAGAAATAAGGGTATCAATATAGATGTATTTTATTTTCAGCATAGATTTAATTAATGAAGCCGTAATATTGTGCAGGCTATTAATGAAATTAAAAATGGAGCTGCAGCTGGGCCTGATGGGGTGTCCCTAGCTATTTTTGTTAAAGAAAGTACGTTCATTTGTTGTCACAAAGCCCATTGCAATATTATTAAGGCAAAGTTGTAGATACAAGGCAAGATTTTATGATGAAGCACAAATTAGCCATTATTATACCCTGCTTTCAAAAGTGGATCAAGACTAACGGCAAGTAACTTCTAGGCCTGTGGAGTCTAAACATCAACATATGAAAGTGTTATGAAATGGTAAATGAAGAAAAATATTATGAAACATTTAATAAAAGTAATTTTGCTTTCAATATAGGACAAAACATGGTTTTTGTACATAGTACAAACCAACCCAACTGTTAGATAACCGACCAGTGAGAACCATTACATCAAAAATTTGAAAAACAATGGAAATGAAACAAGATGTGGTTTATCTAAAGACTTTGCCAAAAGCTTTTGACAAGGTAGATCATAATATGTTAGGCGAAGAAAATTAGAAAACATAATATAAGGGTGGACAAAGTAGGAAGATGGGTTAAAAGAATTTTTTCCACACAAAAACAAAAAAAAGATAGTTATTGCAAACGATGAAAAAAATCAGATGAAGCTCAAGGTAACTATCCAGTGTACCACAAGGCATCATTGTCTCGGTACGGTGTTAGCGGCATTACTAGTTTGCTATTTATGATTGCAGACATAGACAGTATGGTTAAGGACTCGGTAGTGAGTAAGTTTCGCCGATGACACCAAGAATAAGTGAGAAAAAATTACTTGTGATGAAGATAGGAACGCGTTACAAACAGTGAGACCTTAACAAAGTATATTGATTGGGCAGCAGGTAAATAGGAACAGTATTTAACTTCCTGATAAATTTGAATCCAATAAATTATGGAGATAAGAAGAAAGGAAAGCTATAATGCATCTAGGGGGACCTAATAAATGAGACAATCACAAATAAGGAAAGCAGTAAAGACCTCATGGTGTGATGTTGAATAGGAAAACATGTTATGCAATGATCCAAATAAGCAATTCTATTGGCAAAATGTAAAAGCAAAAATGGGAATGTTGTTACGGCACTTCAAAACAAGAAAACAAGTCTGAAACCAACATGATTGGGATGCTTTAAAAATAAAAACATAATGGGTCGTAGTCCCCACTTGAATATTGCAATATTGATACTGGTACCCACACTATCAAAAGGATAGTTGCACAAATAGAAGAAGTGTAAACAAAAGGTCCCGTTTACAGCTAGAATTAGAAGAAGTTAAGGGATCTTGACCTACCTGGGAAAGACTATAATTTTTAAAATCAATATAGTCCAAAAGGAAAGGAAAAGAAAAGAACACTACATGATAATTCAGGACATGGAAACAGATCGAAGGAATTGCCGAAAACAATATCATTGGAGCCTAAAAACTATCGGAAAGAGCAAGCCAGAGGTATATTCAATAGTTGCCCAAAACTTAGTACAGGAAAAATAATGAAAGCACACAAGAACATTAATCCACTACGCACCAGCATCGACAATGCAAAAAAAAAAAAAAAAGCTCCCCCCCCCCCCCCCCTCTCCGGTTATTCAATGCGTTGCCCAGCTCATCTGAGGAATATATCAGGAGTAAGCGCTAGATGTGTTTAATGAATAAGAGCTCGACAAATATCTAACTGCATCCCAGACCGATCCGGCGATTGGTGAAGCTGCAAAAATATCCGGAAGACATGCACTAGCAACTCTGGTAGAAATTAGAGGTGCCTCAACACTGAGGGACCTGGGGCAAACCCGAACAAAGATGGTAAGGTCTTAAGGGTAAGGTCTCTCTTCTCTCTTCTCCTCTCTCTCCCTCTCTCTCTCGCTCCTCTGATCCTCTTCTCTCTCTGTAAATATATATTGAGGTACCTCAAGAATTTTTTTTTCTCTCTCTCTCTTTGTCTCCTCCATGCCCCTACTATGAGATTCAGGGCTTCTGTAACCACGGTTTTTTGGCAATAACTTTTTTGTATCTATGTCATTTCATAGATATAACGCTTGAGTTTCAGAGTACACATTATTATCTACACATAAATTTGACTGTATTTCATGCATTACGACGTAGGTTGAATAAATTTGGTACTTATAATTGTAAAAGTGACTTTTTTGGAAGAGACGGGCCAACTTACTCAGAGCTAAGGTTTCGAACGCACTCGTTTACGTAACTTATGACCAGCATTTTCTTCCTCTTTCTCGATGGATGATTGGCTATACGTTAACTAAGGCCTATACCTCTGGCAAACAATGACATTAAAAATTTAAATACAAGCAAAGCAGTAAACCACCTTTATGAACTCTGAATCCTCTCCACTGAATAATTTTGTCATAATGGAACAAACCAAACAAAAAATATTTTGTTAATAAATACAAAAAACACTTCGATTTTATAGTCTAACTCCCAAAAAAGAAGTGTCCTAAGAAATTATAATCTCTTGTTTTTGTTTTTTTTTTTTTGTTGTTTTTTTTATACGTTTATAGGTCACAACTCAGATTGCGACAAGATTAGGTAAGGGGAATAGGTTTGGTAATTTTCAAAGAACATAGTAGACAAGCTTGATTTGATAACTGCTTGCTGTAGTCCAATGTCAAGCAATTTTTGATTATCGGCTATTTCTACCTATTTGCTAAAAAAAAAAAAAAAAAAAAAAAAAAAAAGGGAAAAAAAAAAGCCGGTACCGTATTTTTGGGCTTTAAACCTTCACCAATAATTATCGTCAGAATGATGACTTCATGAGGCTCCACCCACTTGGCCTCGTTAATTCAGGGATAACCACTGAAGGCTATCATGGAACATTGTTGTATTAGAAAATCTAACTTCTGGCCTATAAAACCTTAAAAACTTAACATTTCTCGAGTAGTTGTAAGAAGTGCTCTTAAAATCCCCTCAAGGATCCCAGCAGTGGCCTAAACGTTTAATTTCAGTTTATATTGCTGCTATTACTAATTTTGCGGCACTATCTACTGGCCTACAGTAGTAATTACTAACGCTAGCACAGATATACCCCAGCCCACATCTATGTATCGTTCCGCCATTCATAAAGGTCTTTATATCCAACATAGGTCCGTACAGACTAAAGAAGAAGAAAAAAATTATATCGTATGATCCGTTGGTCTGCTGGAGTTTTATTTTAGCGGCATATAAGTCTTGTGTTTAGCTTTGGATGAAAATCTTATTTTACAAAAATAGTTTATATAAAGACTTTTTTGTTTACATACAACCTTCCTCTTTCTCTTTCTCTCTTCTCTTGGTGGACATAGTTGAATAGTTTAATGGAAATATTCAAAATCTTGAACTGACCATTTTTTTTTTAAACCAAGTATGACAATCACGTTACCGCTAAATTACAAATCAGACCATAAACATTGGATTTAACTAGAAACGGAATAATTTAAATCCTATTCATGGCATAGCGTTAAAGTATGGCCACAGGGCTTTTTTTCTTTTGACTGTATAAAGTTGCAAGTCGTAAGACAAATGCAGTTTTTGCAACCACGGGGACGGGGAACAATTCCAAAATCCTGTTAGCCCATTCTTGACTGCTATGGTTTCAGAGCCAATGGAATAAGGGTGAATGGGTTTTCTGTCTGGTGGATGGGCGGGGACAACATTTTTCGGTAAAACGATGTTTAACGTTTTGCTTACGAAATGAATGTTTTTCGACTCTTGGCTCGCATCATTGGCCTATGGCGTCCGGCCTAGATCATTTTTACTCTATGGAAAATTAAAAACTATCGGGCTTTAGGTTATTGATAATGCTGACAAAATTTTGTGTGGTTGGTTGTAAAAATATACATATGTCAAATTTCTTTTAGCTACATCCGCTGCTTTAGATAAGGAGGTGCAAAAAAATCCAAAAAAACCGTGTTACAGAGGCCCTGAATCTCATAGTAGGTTAGGTTATGTTAGGAGCAACACAAAACTATAAACTGGTAAACCTGGTAGCTAGTCCATTCCCCGAGACATATTTCTTCAACACCTTTTTGCAATCCCATATAAAACGCAGTTCCGCGAGGCTTCACCGACCAGATGATGTTCACATCACCTAAGGTGTCTTTAGACCTTGACATCAACCAGAGTCCCCCTAGCCCGTTAATCCCACTCTCTCTCTCTCTCGTCTCTCTCTCTCTCTCTCTCTCTCTCTCTCTCTCTCTCTCTCATCCAGAAGGCAAGTCAAAGGAAATTTCTGATCACTATACTATAGATATAGTCCTCTCTCTCTCCTCTCTCTCTCTCTCTCTCTCTCTCTCTCTCTCTCTCTCCCAGAAGCCAAATCAAAGGAAATCCGATCCCTATACTATATATTGTATCTCTCAAATATCCCTTCCTTCTCTCTCTCTCTCGTCTCCCCCCTCCCTCTCTGCTCTCTCTCTCTTCTCTCTCGTTTGCGCTTCATAGTGATCACAATACAGGTAATGCCAATTTGATCCACCACAGCAGTCTCTAGGCAGCAGCAGCTCAAGTAATTAATTGAATTCACAGCACTCACAGCACCTCAACCCATGAGAGCGAAATGATCGGGTGGGGGTGGGGGGGGGGGGGGGGTTACACAACACGGGGTTTATTTCAAAAACTGTAGTAAATTCAAAACAGAAATTCAACTTAAAACTTTCTTAAAAGGTTGGAGCGTTTTACCGTATTCAGCCCCTAATTTGAATTCGGGGTCTTTTTGCCGCTCAATACTGTCATTAATTGGTGTTGGGGGGGTTGGGTTTTGGGGTTTTTTTTTTTTTTTTGACCGCCATAACCCCCGCCCCCCAGGCCCCCCAGCCCCAACCCCTACCCCCTACCCCCCTGCAATGAATCTTACCACTTTCCGCGCAATTACTTACGTCTATGAGTGACCTGACGCCTAACATTATGCCAGGGTTTCCCTGCATGTATGTTTTTGTTTCGTCTACGTTTGGTGGTTACGCCAGTAACCTACATACTCTCGTCTGCAGTTCCTCCTCGTTCTAGCAGTTTCTTCTCCTCCTCCTCCTCCTCCTCGTCACCAGGTGCATTTTGTAACTCCTCCTTGACAACTGTGGAGGATCTTGGAGGTGTTTTCCAGTGCCAGCTATTTGCTCCTGCTTCAAAAGATGTGTGAGGACGTGGTAAGCCTTCAGTAGAGAGAGAGAGAGGAGAGAGGAGAGAGAGAGAGAGAGAGAGAGAGAGAGTAAGATGACTTACAAGCAGGTGAAGTACGGGAATTCATATATATATATATATATATATATATATATATATATATATATATATATATCTTATATATATTATATATATATATATTTGAATGTTGTCCTTTCGCCTAAGATCATATCTTAATTACCTTAGAGATTGAATTGTAACAGATATTTTTGTTTTTTTGAAACCTTCGAACTGGCTGTAAATAATTTTAATTAGGTTGTTGTTACAGTAACTGAAATTTCCTGTTTATCTAACTGCTTATTTTTATTTTTCTGCTTCTTATATTTTACTTAGAATGTGCTGAAAACTTTGTGCGCTAGTTTAATAAACAGCTCTCGATAAGGGCCAGTGGAGTCGAAACTGTTGAGCTAAAAGGAATTTCAGCTTTTCTTTTAAACCCCTGTGGACTACAACCTCATATATATATATATATATATATATATATATATATATATATATATATATATATATATTATATATATATTATATATATATATGGTATATGTTTATATATATTTCCGGACTTTAGCTTAGAACTAAATAACTGTCAATTTTGTTATGGCATATGTGTGCGCGTGTGTGTTTTGTGTGTGTGATTTCCAGTACTACTTACCAATCGGAAAAGAATACCATGAAGAACCTGTTCTCCGTCTAGGCAGATAAGTTAGAAATTCTGAATCAATTTCGTAAAATGCCAATAACGCTCAACCCACATGGTTTTATTCGCTTGTTTGTCCGTTGTAATTGGAATTATGCAGATGGGAA
>NC_061106.1:41657827-41692538 GCF_015104395.2 Macrobrachium nipponense
ACAATCTTTCGTTAATATTGATCTCATTAAAAAATAAATAAAAAATAAAATAAAAAAAATCAACTAAGAAGTGCCATCTCTCGGTTCCCAGAGCGAACTCAATGAACCCGGCCCAACTTATACAAACTAACTTCTTTTTGATAAGAAAACTTCAGTACCCCACAAAACTGTCAGAACATCTGACACGTATCGCAGCAAACTTCCACTCTATTTTCTTAATTTTCTCATCAACAACCGATTAACTTCTTCTCGTCTCGTTTTTCTGACTTGGAGCGCTAATTACTCTCTTCTCAATCTAAACTTTACTAAAGGTTTACTCCTTAACTTTACGAATTAAAGGTTTTTGACAGTTGCGTTCTCAGGGTATCATCAGATTCTTATATGTACAATTTTGTCACTGACATCACAGTTTCCTCATTGTAAGTTCAAGCGACTTGCAGGAAAATTGCAAAGGTCTTCCGTCATAAAAAAAAGAAAAAAAAAATAACCAACCGTTAAGACAACTTATTATTATTATTATTATTATTATTATTATTATTATTATTATTATTATTATTATTATTAGTTGTGGACCCCTTAGAACATTATTATTATTATTATTATTATTATATTATTATTATTATTATTATTATTATTATTATTATTATTATCATTCAGTTGATAAACCCTATTCATATGGAACAAGCCAAAAGGGGCCATTAAATTGAAATTCTAGCTTCCAAAGAATCTAGTCTTCAGCATAAATAACTCACAGAAGTTGACAGGAAATACAGAAAGAATAGATCAGTTATTGGAATAGAAAATAAAAATCCAACAAACTAACATATAAACAGATAAAAGTGCAAGTGAAATGGAAGCAGAATTGTTGTGGGGTAGTAATGGAACGCATCTTTTGTGGTTCCAATTTCACAACGTCCTCAAAAAATGAAAAAAGCAACACCCATATAGGACATAAAAAAAAAATAATAATAAATGCATTTTAGTGCAAAAGCGCGGTTCCCCCTCAATGCAAAAGCGTTCCACGTGAAGAGAGTCGAAAAGGAAACCGGGGGTCAACAAATATTGCTTTCTGTGACGAAAATGGAAGACCTTTGAAGTCATAAAAGGTGAAACCAAATGCTTGTGATCTTCAGGTCCTCACTTCAGGCGCGCGGAGGACACCACTTCAGACTCGGAAGTTTTTTTTTTTTTTTTTTTTTTTTTAACATCCCAAGAATGGAAAAAAGTGAGAGAAAAAAGATAGTTCAGAGTTCATTTAGTGTCACTGGAACTAACGCAGAAATCACATTTATTTTTGTTTTTACTCAGATTTTTTTTTAACATCCCAAGAATGGAAAACGGTGATAATAAAAAGATAGCTCAGAGTCTACTTACCTTAGTGTCACTGGAGCCAACGCAGAGTGAGGACCTCAAAACTGTCACTAGAGTGTTCTGAAGGAATCATAATCCATTATCCTTGATTTGTATACGTACTAAAAATCCACAAATATATAAATAAATTGTATCAATATGCAAAACGTAATACAAAACGACTTCGAACTTCTTCCTCGACCTTTTAACGTAAACACTAAAGAGCGGTGTTCGAAAGTCTTTGTCATATCTTTTGCATATTAATACAATTTAACTATATAAGCGTTGATTTTTATTATAAAACAGTTTATCACAATACCCTGTAAATTTCTTACATTCACAGGAGGTCATATGTCATTCGTCTTAAAGATAATTAATTCGAGAGAGGTGATCTGATTTATATTTAAACAAACAGTTTATTTTGAAATATGGTCGACTTCAACAATTTCCATTAAATCTAAACGCTTATTTCACATTTAAAATGTCTTAGTTTTGACATGTTTATAATTATAAAGCAATTACAAAATTTAATCTAAAATGTATGAAAATCATAAACCCGACTATGAATCCCACGAGAACAAATCTGATAAATATAAATTTGCATAAAAACAGTTATTTCCAGAACTCACAAAATACCATAATCCATAATCAAACTTCTGTCAGGACGATACGAGTATTACAGTTGTTTACGAAATACCAGTCCGCGAGTGACGTAAATAAATAAAATACAGCCTACTTGTTGTTGGGTGGGAAAAAAAAAAAAAAAACGCTTTCAGTCAAAATGCCAGGCTAAAGAGGTTTTCGTAATATATTTCGGAATTTTGCTTTCAGTCCTGAGTAACTAGAACTCTAGAGGCATTCCCACGCGAAGAAAATCCCCAAGCAAAGAAAATCCACGCGAAGAAAATCGCCAAGCGAAGAAAATCGCCAAGCGAAGAAAATCCCTATGCGAAGAAAATCCCCACGCGAAAGAAAATCCCCAAGCAAAGAAAATCCATGTGAAGAAAATCCCCACACGAAGAAAATCCCCACGCGAAGAAAATCCCCATGCGAAGAAAATCCCCAAGCGAAGAAAATACGCGAAGAAAATCCCCACACGAAGAAAATCCCCACGCGAAGAAAATCCCCAAGCGAAGAAAAATAGTAGAGAAATCCCCACGCGAAGAAAATCCCCAAGCGAGGAAAATCCCCAAGCGAAGAAAATCCCCAAGCGAAGAAAATACGTGAAGAAAATCCCCAAGCGAGGAAAATCCCCACGCGAAGAAAATCCCCAAGCGAAGAAAATCCATGTGAAGAAAATCCCCACGAGAAGAAAATCCCCATGCGAAGAAAATCCCCAGCGAAGAAAATCCCACCGCAAAGAAAATTCAAGCAAGAAAATCACAGCGAGAAGAAAATCCCCACGAGGGAAGAAAATCCACGCGAAGAAAATAAGCGGAAGCCGAAAATCCCCAAGCGAAGAAATCCCAGAGCGAAGAAAATCCCCGATGAAGAAAATCGAGAATCCCCGATGAGCGAAGAAAATCCCCGATGGAAGAAAATCCACGTGAAGAAAATCCACGTGAAGAAAATCCCCAAGCGAAGAAAATCCCCAAGCGAAGAAAATCCCCGAGCGAAGAAAATCCCCAAGCGAAGAAAATCCCCAAGCGAAGAAAATCCCCAAGCGAAGAAAATCCCCACAGCGAAGAAAATCCCCAAGCGAAGAAAATTCCCAAGCGAAGAAAATCCCCAAGCGAAGAAAATCCACGAGCGAAGAAAATCCCCAAGCGAAGAAATTCCCCCACGCGAAGAAAAATCCCCCCAAGCGAAGAAAATCCCCGAGCAAGAAAAGAATCCCCGAGCGAAGAAAATCCCGAGGGAAGAAAATCCAACGCGAAGAAAATCCCCAAGCGAAGAAAATCCCTGAGCGAAGAAAATCCCAGAGCGAAGAAAATCCACGCGAAGAAAATCCCCGAGGGAAGAAAAATCTTCGAGGGAAGAAAATCCACGTGAAGAAAATCCCCAAGCGAAGAAAATCCATGCAAAGAAAATCCCCAAGCGAAGAAAATCCTTGTGAAGAAAATCCCCAAGCGAAGAAAATCCCCAAGCAACCGCCTCATTATCACTAGATATCACCGGAAACTCAAAGCTAGGTCGCACACAAAGACCCACACATAAACAAGGAATGCGAGATATAAAAATAGTAAAGAAAAAGAAACTAACATCAACGACATGAATTCCTCCTTGTCACCCACTTTCAAAAGTGTTCTTTGTTCGCGCTTTGCAATGAGGGTGGCAGTCTCTCCATGTGACGTTAATTGCAAGCTGGTACGAAGATAAATGCCATTAACAGACCTACAACGAAACTATTATTATTATTATTATTATTATTATTATTATTATTATTTATGTTAAAATCCCTACAATAAGGAGGACTTTCGTAACACAATCTTGAAATAATTTTCTTTTCTGCTTCAGTTTATTTATTTATTTATGAATTCATTCATTTATTTATTATTTATTTATTTATTTATTTATTTTTATTTATTGACTTATCTATTTAGTTATTTATTCATTCATTTGCTTATTTTACTTTATTCTTCATCCGCAGCTCACTCACTGTCCCGCTTGACAAAGAAGTTTCACGTTTTTTTTTTTTTTGAGAAATTTTGCTTTCACGATTTCTTTTTAGCAAAGTATTTCGTTAAAAATGTGTCCGTAAACTCCGAAAAGAAGCTTATTTCTACAAATAAAAAATTTATTATTTTACATATTCATAAACATGTAACAAAAAATAATGAACATATTTGATGAGAAAAAAATAAAATGAACTTTTCGATTATAATGTAAGGTAAATGTTGATGATTTTCGATATAAAAACAAGTTGGTGAAATAACACTACACTTCCCCTTCAGTCCAATTAGTTTTACAAGGATACTTTAATTTCTATTATTGTACAGTATTTGCTTTTGGGGTGGGGATTGTGGGAGGGGCTCCTATGCAATGCAGGGACTGCGAGGGTAGGAAGTAAAGAAAATAAAGGCATACTCTATACTGTATACATATTAAAAACCATTTTTTAAAACTTTATCATACAAAGCACAAACTGTATGTCTCTCTCTCTCTCTCTCTCTCTTTCTCTCTCTCTTGTATGTCTGTCCAAAATTTGTCTGCTTCTCTCCCCTCTCTCTCTCGTCTCTCCCCCCCCTCTCTCTCTCTTGCATGTCTGTCAAAATTTATCTGCTTCTCTCTCTCTCTCTCTCTCTCTCTCTCTCTCTCTCTCTCTGTATGTCTGTCAAAATTTGTCTGCTTCTCTCTCTCTCTAGACAGTAATGTTAAGGATTCGGTAGTGAGTAGTTTCGCTGATGACACAAGAATAAGTAGAGAAATTACTGTGATGAAGATAGGAACGCTCTACAAAGAGACCTTAACAAAGTATATGATTGGGCAGAGGAAAATAGGATGGTATTTAACTCTGATAAATTTGAATCAATAAATTATGGAGACAGAGAAGGAAAGCTATGCATATAGGGGACCTAATAATGAGACAATCACAAATAAGGAAGCAGTTAAAGACCTTGGTGTGATGATGAATAGGAACATGTTATGCAATGATCAAATAGCAATTCTTTTGGCAAAATGTTAAAGCAAAAATGGGAATGTTGTTACGGCACTTCAAAAACAAGAAAAGCTGAACACATGATTATGCTTTATAAAACATATGTTTCGTAGTCCACTTGAATATTGCAATATGATATGGTACCCACACTATCAAAAGGATATGCACAAATAGAGAGTGTACAAAGGTCCTTACAGCTAGAATAGAAGAAGTTAAGGACCTTGACTACTGGGAAAGACTACAATCCTTAAAAATTATATAGTCTAGAAAGGAGAAGAGAAGGCTACATGATAATTCAGGCATGGAAACAGATAGAAGGAATAACAGAAAATATCATGGAACTAAAAATATCAGAAAGAGCAAGCAGAGGTAGATTAATAGTGCCCAAAACTATACCAGGAAAAATAAGGAAAGCTCACAGGACATTAATCCACTACGCACCAGCATCGATAATGCAGCGTCTATTCAATGCGTTGCCAGCTCATCTGAGGAATATCAGGAGTGAGCGTAGATGTGTTTAAGAATAAGCTCGACAATATCTAAACTGCATCCCAGACCATCCAAGATTGGAAGATGCAAAATATACCGGAAGAGTACTAGCAACTCTCTGGTAGACATTAGAGGTGCCTCACACTGAGGGACCTGGGGCAACCCGAACGAACTGTAAGGTCTGTAAGGTAAGGTCTCTCTCTCTGTATGTCTGTCAAAAGTTTGTTCTGTCTCTCTCTCTCTCTCTCTCTCTCTCTCTCTCTCTCTCTATCAAATTGTAACGTATTTGCATACGAATACCAGCCTGCAACTGCATTCGCTTCAAGATGATACTGGGACTGAATGATAAGACGGAGACAGTTATAGTTACCCTAACGAAGGGCGGAGGACGTCGCCAAGGAAAAGCTATAGGTATTATACTCCCTCTCAACTTGAATGAACCACTGCTGACTTTAATAGATTGTTCTTTCATTTTGCAGCCGGTTTACGATATGATCAGATTCACTATTACAAAAACAAATAAAAATAACATCGATACCAAGAATATGTTTGTTTGTTTGTTTGTATGGTGTTTTTACGTTGCATGGAACCACCAGTGGTTATTCAGCAACGGGACCAACGGCTTGACGTGACTTCCGAACCACGTCGAGAGTGAACTTCTATCACCAGAAATACGCATCTCTCACTCCTCAATGGAATGGCCCAGAATCGAACTCGCGACCACCGAGGTGGGACGCCAACACCATACCAACCACGCCACTGAAGGGGCTATACCAAGAATTTAAATGGATACCACCGAGCACAATTAAGCTCACAACTCACGGGTAATTAGGATTCTCCAGCCGAATAGCAAAGACATGCTAATTGATTCAAGAGTGATTTATTACGATCTCTCACACACCATTACCCATCCCATACCCAAAATGCATAATTGCATATTCCTATACGAGATATATAACGACTCATAAATCACCGTTTCTTGAGTTGTTACCTAAATAATGACATATCTTTAATCTGTGTTACTCTCCCGATCTCAGCCCCCGTTGCCATGGTGACGCTACCGACATGTTTACGTTATTGTAAATAAGACAAAGGCAAAAATTCAAGTCGTCTTGATATGTGAGCAAGAGACGAGAATATCTCAGGGATATCATGTAAATGGATTCAACTCGTAGGTAAGGACTAGTCTACCTTGGCGAGGCCATCTTGTTTGCAAAATTTATAATATGCATCATGACGTACTGCATATCCATTAAGTTTGCTTTGCTTCATTTTTTTTCTCTCTCTCTCTCCGCCACATCTGCGACCCACTGCAGTAGAATCACAATCACGTAACTTATTCGCTGCATAGATTAAAATAGGCCTATGGTAATTATTAAAAAAGCACCGCTCGTGAATCTCACTGTATATACAACTGTGGAGAGAGAGAGAGAGAGAATATAAATACTAATTCACAGATGGAAATTTCTTTTAACGTAGCGTAAATTACCCTTCTGATCTTAGAATATCAAAATCAAAACTGTATCACAGCATAACCGACTAAAATATTGGCCAATTGTGCGAGCTATCAAAAACTAAATAAAGACACAACTGGAAAGAAAAAAAATGACAGAAATGAATGTCATTTTCCTCGCATCCAAACGACGTTCCTATCGGAAAATGGAAATGCAAGGCCGGTATTTCTGCAGGTATTGGTGTTTGCAGTTACATAATGTATTCGGGATCCTCTCTCAGTGTTGATGTTACCAGCGATTCTCTCTCTCTCTCTCTCTCTCTTCTCTCTCTCTCTCTCTCTCTCTCTCTTGTTATTTATTTATTTATTTTTTGGGGGGTGGGCTTGAGAGATAGGTGCCTTAATACGGAACCTATTATTTATTCACAATTACGTTTAATTATATATGCCTGGTTTGTTTTTCTTTTTTTACTACAGGCATCTCTCTATGTCCGCAAAAATCCATAGATTCTGATCAGTTTAGTTTTACAAACCCTGAAAAAGCTGCTTTATTCGAAATCTTTATAACACTGAGCCCCTTCTTCGTAAATAAAATGATCAGGTGCTTCTACATTTGCTTCGCAGGTTGTATGAGGCACCATAAAAGCACACACGTTATATATACATACTATATATATATATATATATATTAGATATATATATATATATATATATATATATATATATATATATATATATATATATATATTATAAATTTTTCCAACAAAACATTCGGTTTTATTCATGCGCTCCCTTCGGAACACTTCATATTGATGGAGTACTGGTATTTTGAATATTATTAATAAATAAATAAATAAAGAGAGACTTAAATAAATAAATAAATACATTTCTCCCAAATACATTTACAATGTAGTTGTAGAAATAATAAACCTCGAATTCAAAACGTATCTAATAAAAAAAGTAGTAATTCCCAGTCATCCAAGGAAAAGAATAATAATAAAAATAACGCTACGAGTTCTTCTACATCGGTCACCTTGCCAGCACGACACCTCCAACCCCAGCTTCGAGAGACTCGTATGTAGACTCAGCTGAAACAAACGACAGCGTTAAGAACCCACTTAATCACAGACTGGGTCGGCCTCGAGAACCTCCCCGAAGGATCTCCAATAAAAATCAACCATTCCTCTACGAATCCCTCGCGAGATGGACGGATGGCGTTCCAATACATCTACGGATATCTCTCTCGACATACATGGCGGTTAAATCTCGGTCCTGCATCCAGGAACGATCTTCTTGCTGGAAATGCATTGTTAATGTCAATGCAGACGATCTTGGCGTTCCTCGGAAGAGACGCGAGGGAAAGTGCAGAAAACCATTTTAAATATTTTTGGCCAATGATAGTTCTCTGCTTTCCAGGACTGGAAAGAAATGGTATCTCTTCTTTCCAGGACTACAAAGAAGTAGTATCTCTTCTTTCCAGGACTAGAAAGAAGTAGTATCTCTTCTTTCCAGGACTAGAAAGAAATAGTATCTCTTCTTTCCAGGACTACAAAGAAGTAGTATCTCTTCTTTCCAGGACTAGAAAGAAATAGTGAAAGAAATAGTATCTCTTCTTTCCAGGACTACAAAGAAGTAGTATCTCTTCTTTCCAGGACTAGAAAGAAATAGTGAAAGAAATAGTATCTCTTCTTTCCAGGACTTGAAAGAAATGGTATCTCTTCTTTCCAGGACTTGAAAGAAATGGTATCTCTTCTTTCCAGGACAAGAAAGAAATAGTGAAAGAAATAGTATCTCCTCTTTCCAGGACTAGAAAGAAATGGTATCTCTTCAGGACTGGAAAGAAATAGTATCTCTTCTTTTCAAGACTGGAAAGAAATAGTATCTTATCTTTCCAGGACTAGAAAGAAATAGTGGAAGCGCCTAATTGTCAGTGCCAATAGGCGCGTCCTTTCGTGTTTATGAACACGAAAAAAGGAAGAGAGAAATTTTTAATGAAAACCTGTAACTTTTGTTACTGATCAATAGTTCATGGTCAAAGAAACTGGCTAAAGGGAGACCGAACCAACTAATTGGACAATAGCCAAATTAAGGAAGAAAATCTCAGCTCTAAATTGAGCAAATTCTTTGGAATGAAGAGGGTCTTTGTGTTACCGAGGAACTGAAACAATCGCCGTGTTATGCAAATGTCCGAGATCTAATTACGGACATTAGTAACAAAGAACAATTATGGTTGGAAAATGCAGATGAGTCCAAAAGGATGACTTTAATATCCCCCTGTTTATTTGGCGAGTCTTTAAGAGAAATACATATTGCAAGTTTTCAGTTTAGCGTTATTTAATAAAACGTATTTGAATGTATGAACGCAATAAGTAGGAGAGGTTATTTAGTATACCCTGTAAATAAATATGTATGAATAAATATAGGTGTTTATCACCTGATTTAACGCGTTAGATTATCTCTGAGTTAATCAGTTACAGAAGATAAATGGTTTCAATAATGGATACAAGCAGTTTCTATATGCTGCATAATAAAGATTTCACAATAATCACTAATACGTAAGGTCTCCATATGCATAACGATAGACATACCAAACATCGCCTTTTTGCAATATACTTGAATTGATGAGTGATGATCAATGATAAAAAAAGAATCGAAAGCCTCATAAAAAAATTAACTTTAAAATGAAGTCAGAGACAACAATTTGCACTTTTCTTTCCAGTGAAATTTAAGGGCGTCAAGAATGGACGTTTTTCGGTTTGCTTGTATACTAAAATGAATTAGATTCATCTCCATTGACAAAAGGATTCTCACTGACGAAAAACAAACTATACAAGAAATATCAAAGCTATTGACAATCATTCACAAACATAGCAATGGCTTTCCCAGTTTGCTGAGGTCATGAGGGTCATGATAGAGCACATTCTCTCTCTCTCTCTCTCTCTCTCTCTCTCTCTCTCTCTCTCTCTCTCTCTCTCTCTCTCGCAGACTAACGGCTGGTTTGCTGGAAATCGGGACCAGGTGCTCACGTAAATACGGCTCAAATGCATTCATGATCATATTTTAGCGTCGTGAGTAGCGAGTTCTTTTATGCTGAATTTTTGCTACGAGGGTATTCCAGACAAAGTTTACTTACGAGGGAGCTACGACGCTTTCATAAGCTAGTTGTTAGTTTTAGCAGGAAAAAAAAAAAAAAAAAAAAAAAAAAGTTTTCGCAAAATGAAAAGCGAAACAGACCACTGCGTGTATATATGTATGTACGTATGTTTGTACATGTACGACATTGTATATATATTATGAATGAATTAATAAATGAATGTATGTTAGTATAAATAAATAAACTACATATTCATTAATAATATATATATGTATATCCTTATATATATCATATATTATATCTATATAGATAGATAGATAGATAGATCGATAGATAGATAGATAAATAGATAGATATAGATAGATAGATAGATAGATAGATAGATAGATAGTTAGATGACACCTACCACATCCTTCGTAATAAACTGCGATCATAAAGTGACCGTAACGGCTGAAGTAATAATTGTCATGACAGAAGAAAACTTGACACAAGGGGACACATGCACTGAACATCTAATCCAGACTCCACAAAGCACTCATCCTCTATTCATGTCGTTCACCTAAAGAGACGCACTGCATGGCAACACTGCTTCGTATCTGTACGTCTACAATAAAGCATCATGAATTCACATATATCCAGAATAAACAATTAAATCTAATGCTTACGAAACGAGATAAAAAAAATTGCAGAGAAAGGACTTTTGACAGAAATCGCCAGTTTTAATAGCGAAATCACAGTATCTGTTTTTTTTTTCATGGAGGCAATTCCACCCAAATTCCAATACCGGGGGACCACCAACAGTCACATCTCATAACTTCATATTCTGAAATATTTCATTTTTACGTATCCTGCCTCTGGCAACAGCTTCAATTTAAACCCGAAACAACCCCCACTATTTTGTACGCTGTCAATACAACACCAGCCAGCCGAGGAACTCTATAAAAAGAATTGGCTGTCATCGCTAAAAGACATTCAATGCCAGCATTTGAAGGCGTTGGCTGTCAGAATTAAAAGCCACTGGTTGTCAGCATTAAAAGCCATTGGCTGTCAGCGTGTGAAGGCATTGGCTGTCAGCGTTTAAAACCATTTACTGTCAGAATTAAAAGCTAATGGTTGTCAGAATTAAAAGCCATTGGCTGTCAGCATTAAAAGCCTTGGCTGTCAGCGTGTGAAGGCATTGGCTGTCAGCGTTTAAAACCATTTACTGTCAGAATTAAAAGCTACTGGTTGTCAGAATTAAAAGCCACTGGTTGTCAGCGTTAAAATGCTGACAATCAGTGGCTTTTAGTTCCGACAACCAGTGGTCAGAACTAAAAGCCACTGGTTGGCAGCATTAAAAGCCAGATTTAAAGTCATTGGCAGTCAGAATTAAAGGCACTGGTTGTCAGCATTAAAAGCCAGTGGCTGTCAGAATTAAAAGCCACTGGTTGTCAGAATTTAAAGCCATTGGCTGTCAGATTTAAAGGCACTGGTTGTCAGCATTATAGCCATTGGATGTAAGAATTAAAAGCCATTGGCTGTCAGAATTAAAGCCATTGGTTGTCAGAATTAAAGCCATTGGTTGTCAGAATTAAAGCCATTGGTTGTCAGAATTAAAAGCCATTAGTTGTCAGCATTTAAAGCCAGTGGCTGCCAGAATTTAAAGTCACTGGCTGTCAGCGTTTAAAGCCATTGGCTGTCAGAACTAAAAGCTATTGGTTGTCAGCATTAAAGCCATTGGATGTCAGAATTAAAAGCCAGTGGCTGTCAGAATTAAAAGCCATTAGTTGTCAGCATTTAAAGCCAGTGGCTGTCAGAACTAAAAGCCATTGGCGGTCAGAATTAAAGGCACTGGTTGTCAGCATCAAAAGTCAGAGGCTGTCAACATGAAAAGCCAGCATTAAAAACCATTGACTGTCAGCATTATGAGACACTGGCTGCAGCATTAAAAGTCATTGAAAAAGAGGATACTGAAGTGGCCCACCAATAAAAATAAGCGTTTTTATTTTGTCCGCATGGTTAAGCTTCCACTCGCATATTTTCTATTAAGAAATGAAAAGAAAACGGTGAGTGAGGGGAGAAGGAATTCAACTTATCGCAGATACTGGTGTAGCCCGCAAAAATACGTCCTTGAGATATGGTTAAGTTTCCCCCTCGCCCATTTTCTTTTAAAAATAAAAAGAAAACGGTAAGTGAGGGGAGGGGGGACACTAACTTATCGTAGACTGTTACAGCCCCGTCCTGCATCTTTAAGGCAGTAACTTCAAGCGTCGTTCAGAGGTCGTAGGTACAGAATGGTCAGACACTCCCACACATCTGGTGCCAAATATAGCGGCTGATTCTTAGGCGCAAATCAAGCAAATGACCCATAAGCTGTCAATAATTTGTTGGAGAGATAAAAACGAGTTTATTGGTTGTTAAATCTATGAATCAGGAAACACTAACCGGCGAATTTTTTTTTTTTTTTTAATTTTTTTTTTAATTAAAATGAGAATGAAAATGTCAAGTTACTTAAATGACATGCGACTCTTATTAGAAATTAAAATTCCTTTCCATTGAAGGCCAGCTGACAACTTGAGTGTACGCATTGATTATGTAAATTGTCTGGTTTATAAATTAATCTTTTACTGCCAGTACCTTTTATTTATTTATTTATTTATTTATGTACTTGTTTATTTGCATTCAAATACATGAACTGACAAATACTAATGGTGGTACATTGATTAAGGACAATCCCCTATTCTCAGGGTAATCTATTCTTTGGCTACCTTCCTATATATAATATATATACAAATTGACTTGGCAATTTCAATATTTATTAGAAACAACGGTATAGTGGCATTATTCGTAAGAGAATCAACAACAACGAGAACAACAACAACAATCAAGTATTCTGTTGGCTTACTCCCCGAGTAAGCGATGAATATCAACAAACTCCACATGAAGCACGCGAATATGTATATAAATAATCTCTACATTTGTTTGCATTCATATCTACGCAACGATTATAGTGCCCTTATTCGTAAGAGAGACAACAACAACAACAACAACAAACCAAGTAAGCGATGAATAGCAACAGACTCCACTGAAGTACGCGAATATGAATCCCAGTACGCGAATATGAATCCCAGTACGCGAATATGAATCCCAGTACGCGAATATGAATCCCAGCACGCGAATATGAATCCCAGTACGCGAATGTGAATCCCAGTACGCGAATATGAATCCCGGTACGCGAATATGAATCCCAGTACGCGAATATGAATCCCAGTACGCGAATATGAATCCCGGTACGCGAATATCAATCCCAGTACGCGAATATGAGTCCCAGTTTTAAAATACAGAGGCACCCTTGGGGCACAATCATAAATCTGGCAGAGTCTTTCTTTGCTGGAATTAATGTGTGAAAACCAGCACAGAAACCCAATGCAACGCGCACTGCACTGTAAATTATTAGGGTCACAATTAATTTTCATAATTCTATTTACGGTAAAAAAAAAAATTTAAACTTTTATCTCCACTCCTGTATTTATTGAGTGAATTGAATATGGAATCTAGGCCAAAGGCCAAGCACTGGGACCTATGAGGTCATTCAGCGCTGAAACGTAAATTGACAGTAAGGGGTTTGAAAAGTGTAACAAGAGGAAAACCTCGCAGGAGAGGCTGGAAAGTAAGAAAGAAGAAAGAGACTATGAAAGGAGGAACAGTAAAAGGAACGAACGGGGTTGCAGCTAGGGGCCTACAGTGCACCGCATGAGGTGCACTGAGGGCACTACCCCTCCTACGGGACGAGGTTCCTGTGGTTATTGACTTGGAGCTGGATCACTTGATTTCTGATAAATGGTTAGCGAATCTCAAAGCTACAGAACACGGGGCAAACAAAGATGGGGAAAAATGAACAGAGAGAGAGAGAGAGAGAGGAGAGAGAGAGAGAGAGAGAGAGAGAGAGACTCGGAGGTATTGGCTTCCATTCATTAGATTTGACATAATCCAATAAAAGGTTGACACCCGCCATTCCAGGCTTCTCTTTTCAACCCTTTTCCAGTTTTCTCCTGGAAGCTGGAAGCATGGAACAGAGGTAGCAGTATGAAGATAACGTTTTTTTTTTTTTAAGCGTCTCTCTTTCTCGGCAACTACATAAACTTTTTTTTTTTTTGTAATATCTAACTTGAGAATATTTTACGCTTATCGTTAGCTGGAAAGTTGTCTGACAGACTTTTCCGGATAGAGAGAGTGAAGAGAGAGAGGAGAGAGAGAAGAAGACGAGAGAGAGAGAGAGAGAGAGAGAGAGAGAGAGAGAGAGAGTCTTTTCACTAAAATTTTATCATCGACTGGTAGCAAAAAAATCTTAGGGCTTTTGTTGTGTTTTAAAAATCCTTTAAATGTAAAAAAAACAAAAAAAAAAAAAAAAAAAAAAAAAATAAAAAAAAAAAAAAAAAAAAAAAAAAAAAATAATAATAATAATAATAATAATAATAATAATAATAATAAAATAATAATTTAATAATAACAATAATAATAATAATAATTAATAATGTTCTTAAAAATAAAAACCTTTAAAAACCGATTCTAAACTTAATACCAAAGACAGAGAAGCCTCCTTCAGGCAACAGCTGTCTTAAACGAGAAGACTCTGGGTAATATAGAACAAAAAAGACTCGTATATGCGTTTCCTTTTATGTATTTGGGAATGAGGGCTCATATAACAGTTTTATTTTTTCTTTAACAAAGGCCACGAAATTCTGGAAAAAAGGAGACTGGCTTCATCAAATCACAAGTGAACAAATTTAGTTTGAAAAATACGATTTTTTAAAAATAAGATTTCCTCAAGAACCTTATATATTCAGTTAAAAGTCTTGCCATAATAATGTTGAATTTATTGCCTTAGGTTGCGTAAGAAATTTATTTCTCGATATATTGTGGTTCAAATCCCACAATAAGCTGTATGTCCCGTTGCTAAGTAACCAATTGGTTCCTAGCCACGTAAAAATATCTAATCCTTCGGGCCAGCACTAGGGGAGCTGTTAATTAGCTCAGCGGTCTGGTTAAACTGAGATATACTTGGTTCTCTAATCGTCTGAAAGAGTAAAACTCATGTTCAAAATAGTCTTAATTTTATTAATTGTGCCAAATATTTATCATTTATCAGCTATAAAATGAATGATGGAACAGACTAAATTTACCTTCAGAGAAACGAGGAGATTTTTTTTTACAACCAAAAATTCTAGCACTGGAAAAATGACTGAAGTCCCACCAACTTCCCCATAACAAAACTAACGAGTAGCTTCATGTCAGGAGATTAAATAACTTGGTTACACTTGCATGAACAGTAACTGTGAGTAACTGTGAACAGTATCCAACAATAGTTCACAATAAATCATGCAGACTGCCATTAAAAACATTCCCAAAACTTAATTTCCCAAATATGACGAAGCGAAGCAAATAATGATTCGGGCGCTAAAAATATGACCCAATTTATCGCACGAAATTCATTTCGCCGACTTAAATGGAAGCCTGGATAATACCGAGACCCACGAGGGTGGGGTTGGGGGGGTGGAGGTGTGGGGAGGGGGGGGGCAAGATTTAAATGCTTCACAACTTCCGCTAAATGCGAAGCGAAACAAAAGCATATGAAACTTGATGACGGATGAACGGAGCGAAGTATTCACAGAATCGTTCTGCCATCCATCATAGAGATAAGAAACTCGTTGCCCTTACTACCACCGAGTCGGAGAGAGAGAGAGAGAGAGAGAGAGAGAGAGAGAGAGAGAGAGAGAGAGAGAGAGCACATTGGAAACTTAACCGCTTCATATTCCAGAAACTTGAAAAGGAATCGGCTAAAGGTGTTGAGAACGAACGACCGAGCCTTTGGCAAGTCTCGTGTTAATAGGTTTCCTCGGATATTGCTGTTCTTCGTCGGGTACTCCCTCGGGGGTACCCGAAGGGCATAACGACGACGAGGCCCCTCGGCAATATAACGTTCTCCCTAGCGAGTATATACCTCTGACGTCATTCCTCCGAGGGTTATTTGAATATTTGGGAAACTATTCTGATAGATTGTACTGCAATGGCCTCGTTATAAGAGGAATACGTACATAGCCGTTTTCAGAATCAAACCAAAACGTCAAATTATTAACTATTTATCTATTTACTTACGTAAATATTTATTTATTTATTAATAGACAGAGAGAGAGAGAGAGAGAGAGAGAGAGAGAGAGAGAGAGAGAGAGAGAGAGAGAGAGGCAATGGCCTCGTTATACGAGAGACACATAGCCGTTTTCAGAATTAAACCGGAACGTCAAATTATTACCTATTTATGTATTTACTTACCTATATATTTATTTATTGAGAGAGACAAAACGCCACACAGAAAAGAGAGAGAGAGAGAGAGAGAGAGAGAGAGAGAGAGAGAGAGAGAGAGGTAATACTCAGAAGAACGATGTTACCCATACGTCTCCTTTGACATAATTCATTAATAAGAGACTGACACATTCCACTCCAATTTCCTCATTCAAAGGAATGAGGAAATTTGATGCAAGGACGTACAGATAACAAGATATTGCGGAATTCCTCAGAGGCGGTCGCCTTTTCCTCAACAGTGTTTTTGTGCTTAACATCTGGTTCATTTCCAGATATATTTATCACACCAAGAGAAACTGTTTGCAGAACTTTCATCAGAGAGAG
Source organism: Macrobrachium nipponense (assembly GCF_015104395.2). Classification (NCBI taxonomy): domain Eukaryota; kingdom Metazoa; phylum Arthropoda; class Malacostraca; order Decapoda; family Palaemonidae; genus Macrobrachium; species Macrobrachium nipponense. The sequence goes on from NC_061106.1 coordinate 41,674,475, forward strand.
AGAGAGAGAGAGGAGAGAGAGAGAGAGAGAGAGAGAGAGAGAGAGAGAGAGAATTGGAAAGTGGGATGATATATTTCTTACGAGCATTTCAGAAATTAAAAAAAAGGCTTGAGAAGTTATTTTTCTTTACTTTTAAACTTCTTCATATTTCACTTATCCCCTTTGAAATTCATGTAGAGAGAGAGAGAGAGAGAGAGAGAGAGAGAGAGAGAGAGAGAGAGAGAGAGAGAGAGATTAAAAAATTCGCTCAAAGTTTGAATAGTAAAATTTTTTTTTAACCATTTCCTTTTACTGCAAAGTAAAGATTGTACAGTTTTATCATAAACCGTCTATACATAAACACATCTATATAGGACGTCCACAGACAGAAAATAAACAATACGAAGTGCTTTTGTAACGCTTACATTTTCATTAAAAGATGGCTGAAGTTACATTCAATTCGCAATCAACTGTGTTTTTTGGTGTAGTGCTGTCAGTGCACCTCATTCAGAGCAATGTAGGCATTACTCAAGGTTTTCTGCAGCGTCCCTTCGGCCCCTAGCTGAAACTACTTTAATTCCTTTTACTGTGCCTCCCTTCATGTTCTCCGTCTTCCATCTTACTGTCCACCCTCTCCTAACAATTGTTTCATAGTGCAACTTGCTTTGAGGTTTTCCTCCTGTTACATCTTTCAAACCTTTTAACTGTCATTTCCATTTCAGCGCTGAATGGCCTTAGCTGCCCCAGTGCTTGGCATCATGCCAAAAATCTTTATAAATCAAATCAAATCAAATTAGTTTGTCCCTCTGCCTCTACTACAGCTACACGTAGCACTGAATCACTCAATAGGATTCAACTTCTCGTTAGGTGATATGACTTGCATTCAAATTAGGATTCAACTTCTCGTAAGGTGTTATGACTTGCATTCAATTAAACTCGAATTATAAACGCATGTGAAATGCATGCTTACGTCGCAAGCCATGTTTATCATTTCCCCTCCCCAAGTTTCAGTTTCTCTTATATATTGCTGTTCTCTGCTGAGCACCTCAGAGTCGAATAACGACGAGGCAATAGATTCTTCTTGTCAAGTTCCCCTGGCGTTATTAGATTCCGCTGGAAGACGCTTTGAAGGATTCGTGGGAACACAGAAGTTTAACACACACAGGAAAAAAAATGGCACAATAATAATACAATATATACTGATAACAACGACCCAAAACTATTTTAAAATATTTCCATTCTGATGGGAGTAAATATTATACCATCCCTTTGAGGCCTCGCGAGATTTCCGGTGAATTTCATTTTTCATCTTTAAAATATTTACGTTAAACCTCCTGCTGGAGCTTTCTCAAAAAGAACTTGAACAACAGTTTGAAAACCTTAAGAAGCAAGTTCTGTGGATTTGGCTTTGATGAATTTTTTTTTTTTTTTTTTTTTTGAACCTAAAGCAGCAAGTTTTTTTTTTTTTTTTTTTTTTTTTTTTTATGTTACTACAGCGACACAAGTGGAGCTCTAGAACCTAACGTTAATGCTGTTCAAGGCTCAAATCCAGAGCAGAATGAGAGCAACCATTCTTCATTAAACGTAATGTACGTCAAAGTATTTGCTTTTTTGTGTGTAACGCCAAATGTCTACTCGTTAAAGCATCGTAACTCTTCAGCATAACGTTCATGAGATATCATGAGTAAGAGGCAATTACATAATTACTTAAACGATCGCTATCGTGTTCTATGGGACCAATACACTCGAAAGAAATTAGTGAGGACATACGACAGTGATACCAACGCGGAATCAGAGGAATTTATTTCTGGTGATAGAAATTCATTTCTCGATGCAATGTGGTTCGGATCCCAGTATAATAAGCTGTAGGTCCAGTTGCTAGGTGACCAACTGGTTCCGAGCCACGTAAAAATATCTGATCCTTCGGGCCAGCCCTATAGGAGAGCTGTCAATCAGCTCTGTGGTCTGGTAAAATAAAGAATGGAATGGGGAAGAGATAGATACATTACAATAATGCTCATTCCAGCGTTTCTTTCATGGTAATGTAAGTTTCATTTTTTACTATCAGACTTTGCCCAGTGTCCTCTAAAAATGAATTGACAAAAAAAAAGAAAAAAAAGTTCGCAAAAAAAAAAAAAAAAAAAAAAAAGGAAATTCGCCAAAAAAAAAAAAAAAAAAAAAAAAAAAAATCGGACAAATTATGTAAATGACGGGAAAAAAAATTCGTTCTAAATTCCGACCAGAATTATTTTTTATTTTTAAGAATGGCCGAAGTGAAAGACTGAAGGCGAGGGATGCAAGCGGTAATTACCTTTGGAGAGAATAATTAATTATTCTTTAGAAAGAATCATTAAAGAATAATAGATCACTCTCGCAACAATAATACAATGGACTAAGGATGGGCGGGTGCTCAAATTCATTAAACTATTAGCTTTTTTTACTAAATATATATATATATATATATATATATATATATATATATATATATATATATATATATATATATATATATATATATATATATATATATATATATATATATATATCTATATAGTAAAAAAGCTAATATGTTTACTGAAACATATATATATATATATTTTTTTTCTTTTTTTTTTTAAATAAGGGCTTACGATTATGTACAGGACGTTGGTCCTGTCGTCCATCATCAAAGCGATATTTTACCGTAATAAAAAAAGTACAAAGTTAATAACATTACAAAGACAAAGAAAATATAAGAGAGAAGAACACCAATAACACAACTACACACTGCTGACGTTGCCTACCACTGCCAGAATCCAAACCAACCAATCTATTCGCTACAGGAAACGTTCTCCAGCAGATATAACGGAGAACAATGAGGAACGGAAAACTTGACGAAACAGAGGAGTCAATACCAGTAACAACTGCTGCTGCCCTGCGGCGTACGCACTCCACCTTTAAGAAAATACGCCATTGAGGCAGAAGCCGAAAATCTGGCAGGGGGGTTGGGGGTTGGTTTCTTCGCAAAAATCGATGGAGGGAAAACGACCACAAGGCCATTTGCAGCGGGAACCGTATTGTAAAAAGAAAAAAAACAATAAGAAAAAAGGAAAAAACACTCACACACAAATACTTCTAGTCATTACGTGTCTCGCCAAATATACCCACCACACCTGGGCATTTCCAGGTTTCATTAGGGGTAGGACATGCGATTATTATTTTTATTTTTTTTTTTTTTTTAAAGAAGGGGTTACAGATGAATCTCACGTTACAGTTGCTGGGGAGTTATGTATCGTTCCACGGTTTATTACATGTCACACACACACACACACACACACACACATATATATATATATTGTATATATATACTTATATATAATAGATATATATATATATATATATATACTTATATATCTTGGCGGAGGCTGATTAAAAGTACTAACAAAATTCTCTGACAACTAAGGCCGAATGAAAGACGCAAGAAAAAAAAAAGAGAGAGAGAGAGAGAGAGAGAGAGAGGAATATCCATTAATACCTCTATCCATCCTTTTTCGTTCCTTCTATCTGCTTTGCAATTTGGACAAATAACGCTCTATTTTTGACACTTAATGATCGTTTCAATCTTATTTATATTGTATGACAAGAAAAATATTACCTTGCACGTAACGAATAACATAACTTCTTCCCCAAACCCTAAACTCCTGTTTCAGCTCATCTATATACAAGAGCACTTGTCAAAGAAACCCTTTTTTCACCACATTTTGATTTAATTATTTTCCTTAATTTTTAACTTCCAATTACGCATATATTCTAAAAAAAAAAAATTGTTCTTATAGCTTTTTTCTCTTCAACAAAAAGAGGTGAACGGACAAATACATTATTAAGATTTATTTATTTATTTATTTACTTTTGTTAGCAAAGGTGAAGATAAGGGGATACGAAGTCAGGGAACGGAAATACATTATTAAAAGTTTTAATTTATTTATTATTTACTTTTATTTAGCAAAAAGGTAAAGATAGGGTATACGCCCCAAGTCAGGAACGAAATACATTATTAAGATTTATTTATTTATTTTTTGTGAGCAAAGATGAAGATAGGGTATACGAAGTCAGCGAACGGAAATACGTTAGTAGGATTTATTTATTTATCTATTTATTTTTCTTTTTTGTGAACAAAGATGAAGATAAGGAATACGAAGTCAGGGAACGGATATAGATTTTTAAGATTTTTAAGATTTTTATTTTCTTTTTTTTTTTTTTTTTTTTTTTTTTTTTTTAGCAAAGATGAAGATAAGGGGATACGAAGTCAGGGAACGAAAAGGAAAAAGGAAAAAGGAAAAAGGAAAAAAAAACCACCTGGCCATCCTAAATAAGGACTTTCCCTTCATGCATTGCAAAATACGTCACATCCACCCGCCCTTTAAACTAGCACCGAAGAAAGGAGGGTTGGCGTCAGCTTTTCTCAACTGAACTGCGCATGCGCGCACTCATATTTGCACATACATTTCTAGGTGTTTAGTAGTAGCTGCAAGTAAAGATATTTCATATTTCTAAGGTCTCTCTCTCTCTCTCTCTCTCTCTCCTGATTGCCGGTTTTCTGTGTTCTCGCAAATTCATTCTGAAGGAATCGAGAGAGAGAGAGAGAGAGAGGGCGATAAGAGAGAGAGCTCATAAGGGATATTGCCCAAAACATGGCCAGGGGGGGGCGGGGGGGGGGTCAGCAACATCTGCCAGCCACTTAAAACCTGCTGGACGCAATATAACCTTCCAGGAGAACTCAGGCAGCCTTGACCGGAAGTGTTTTCTGAAATCCTCCAAAATCGAAGATTGTGTGGGGAGGGGGGCAAATGTTTGCTTTGCAGTTGCAGCAGCAGCAGCATCAGCAGACCTGCAATGGACTTGGATTCTCACTCACTCTCTCTCCCTCTTTTTTTTTTTTGGGGGGGGGGGAAGGAAGGGGGAGGGGTTCCCTCTGAACACTAAAATTTCTACGGTCCTCAATTTTGTGAGTATGTATTTTCAAAAACCAGTTTGTAAGTTTGTTACTTCCAAAGGCAATCAAGATGTCACAGAATGATAAATGAATGACCAAGTTTTCTTTCTCTTTCTCTCTCTCTCTACTCTCTCTCTCCTCTCCTCTCTCTTTATATATCTTTTTTATATATATATATATATATATATATATATATATATATATATATATATATATATATTATATATATTGCTACTTTCAAAATGCATGTATCACCTCTTCGACTGTATAAAATGATAGAATTGAATTTTACAACATTTTTTCAAATTCCTAGCTAGCTTAGAGATAAGATGTTTAAAATGTGTGTTCAGATTTTGCATTACATATTGTAAAAGAATATATATATAATGTAGAATGTAGAAAGAGAGAGATTTTCTTTGTCCATTTGAAACTACGATTGTTTCCCTATTATGTCAGCACTGTGAGATTAGAGGAACACTGAGATCCGTTTGCTTTCCTAATCTGTCAACACGTTTGATAAGCAAGGACGAATCTTCAATGTGTTTTGGGAATCTGTCATCATGTAAGATAAGGGGCTTCTGCTTCGGTCGATCTAGTCGAGTACATGTCTTTTTTTTTTTTTTGAACAGACTGGACTCATATCTGCCACGTGCAGATTACACATTTTGTATGTAAGGTTGCGTAAGACTTCGAAGCTTCTGAAAGCATTATTGCCAAAAACGTTTTTGTGACATCCACTGTCCAGCTTCCGTAAAGGAAAGAGAATTTCATTAGATCTTAGGATACTCGAGGCGTTTCAGATCTCTCTCTCTCTCTCTCTCTCCTCTCTCTCTCTCTCTCTCTCTCTCTCTATCGCACAGCACTTTTGATTTTTAAAGTAACGTAACGATTGTGTACTCATTGAATGGTCACTCGTAATTTGTAAATTTCAGATTTGATCTTTCTTAGAGTTTATTTAGTGTTATTTAGTGATTTTTTTGTGGAATCTGAAGAAACACTGTTTCGTAACGGCGCCTGTTTTGTGAAAGTGTGAATCAAGCCTGCAGCAAAGAAAGAAAGAAGTTGGTATACCAAAAAGGTAAAGTGTGCTATATTTTTATTAGTTGCAACTAATAACGGATAGGAACAGTGGTAAACTAATAACTAATAACAGATGGTTTCGAAGGTTTGGTAAAAACTGATGGTTACAATGTTTTGAGTGAAACGATTTACACTTTTACACATTGCAAATGTTTGTGTTTTGTGTTTGTTTCATTTTTTGTGCATTTGTTCACTTTCTTGTTGAAGTGTACCTTTTTATTTTGATACTGTCGACATTTTTCTGTATTTTCATTTACATTCACAATTTAATTGACTTAGTTATTTTCATTAATTAGTCGTTGCACATTTAATTAAATTTAACAATTGTGAATTAATTTGCATTTACTTAGAATTCTTTTCAAGTTTTATTATTTTTAGTATTTGTGAATTAACTTCTAATTTTCAATTATTGCCTAACACTTTTGAATTTCAATTGAATTAATTTTCTTGAATTTTGTGATAAATTAATTTTGATTTAATTTTACTTAATTGATTCAAGAAATAATCAAACTTTACTTTGTTTTCAAGTAACAGTAATTTTCCCTGATATTGTGAATTTCACTTATAATTTTGAGTTTAATAATAAATTTTTGTATCTAAAATTTTTATAAGTGTTTTCATTTATAACCAGTATATTTGCATATGATTATGATTATGTTAGGTAGAAACATAGAGTGGTGATTAATCTGTTTTCCTTCAATTTACTTGAAGTGATTTAGAACCAAGGAAGTACTTAGATTTCTGAAATCAGGGAAATACTTAGACTTTTAAAGCTGTTGATGGAGTGATGTCCTCTGATTAATTTAATTACTTACAAGATTACCTCACACCTGTTTTGATGAACTTAGTCTGATTTTCTGCAATACTGGTAAGTTGCTAAGGGATCACTGTTGCCTTTAGAGTATTCAGTCGTTTAATACCTGTGATGAGGGTTCAGGTGTCTGGCTTTGTGAGGTATCAGTTAATCAATGGTAAGTGTAGTAACCAGATCTTTGGCCACTTTCCCCCCAAGTAATTAATGGTAACCAGATACTTGGCACTTCGTAACAATATATATACATATCCTTACACTACCTTCTCTCTCTCTCTCTCTCTCTCTCTCTCTTCTCTCTCTCTCTCTCTCTCTCTCTCTCTCTTTAAGTTCTTTCTCAACAATGAATTATACATTATTTAAACATATCTTTAAATATGGGGATCTGAACATACAAATATATACATTTTACAGCATTATGCACAAGTTTCTGAGGGGAATTAATTGTATTACCGGAACAATAATTACGAAACTCACAGTATAAGATTATATATATAATATATATATATGTATATATATATATATATATATATATATATATATATATATATATGATACATATATTGACAAATATTGCAAGAGACGTAGGATTGCTCTTTTCACTCACAAGCCTTAGTAAATACCACCTTCCTCCCAGCCAGGGATGAGAGGAAGGTTGGAATTCCTAATACAGAGAGCAACGTCAGCAATTCCTCCATCTTGACCCAAAGTTTTCATCGCATAATTATTCCTATCTTTATTGCTGACGATCCTCCCGTTACTTCGAGTTAATGGAGCGATTTTGCAATTATTTACAAACCGATATCACGTAAGTAACGTCATCATTAATTTTCTTTCTGTTAGGAGATAATTGATGCTAAATGTTACTTTCACGTGTTGCTTGTTCATTTTGCTTATTAAGATGATATTGGAGTAATTATTTACCAAGCAAAAGGGTGAGAAACAATAAGAACACTGTAGTAATATAAATCTAACCCCCAAAGAAGGTAAAACGCTAGGTAGACGAAGAAAAAAAAAATGCAGGAGATACTTGATAATAAATGTTACTTTCAAGTGCTGCTTGGTCATTTTGCTAATGAAGATGAATTAGAGTGATTATTTACGTAGCGAAAGGGAGAGAAACAAATAAGAACATCGTAGTAATATAAATCTTACACCCAAAAAGGTAAACGCTAGAGTAGGCGAAGTAAAAAAAAAAAAAAAAAAAAAAAAAAATAGAGTAGGCGAAGTGAAAAAAAAAAAAGTAAGCTCGTGACGCCAACTCATAAACCAGGCAACGAGGAATCCGGACAGGTCAGCAACATTTTGGAAAAGGGTCGTACCTGCTGGGTTTCTTTTCGCCATAAACCTAGCAAGGAGGTAAGGGGAAATATCCTCTTGCACTAAATCCGTCTCGAGTGGCCACAAATATATCTAGGTGAGCGATTCGGAATCCTCCAGTCTTCGAGAAAAATTTATGCACGAAGTTTAGGAAATAAGGTTGATGTCGTCTAAGTTCCTTTATAGTTTTTTTTCTTTTTTTTCTAATCTCTTTTTTGATCGTGATCAATTTACAGCTGATTTCAGATTAAACTTTAAAGGTTTTTTTCATTCGACTATTATTATTATTATTTTTTTTTCTATCACAGTCCTCCAATTCGACTGGGTGGTATTTATTTATAGTGTGGGGTTCCGGGTTACATCCTGCCTCCTTAGGAGTCCATCACTCCTTACTATGTGCGCCATTTCTTGGATCACACTCTTCTGCATGAGTCCTGCAGCTACTTCAGCCTCTAGCTTTTCCAGGTTCCCTTTCAGGGTTCTTGGGATCGTGCTTAGCTTTCCTATGATTATGGAAACAATTTCCACTGGCATATCCCATATCCTTCTTATTTCTATTTTCAGGTCTTGATACTTAACCATTTTTTACCCTTTCTTTCTCTTCAACTCTGGTGTCCCATGGAATTGCGACATCAATGAGTGATACTTTCTTCTTGATTTTGTCAATCAACGTCACGTCTGGTCTATTTGCACGTATCACCCTATCCGTTCTGATACCATAGTCCCAGAGGATCTTTGCCTGATCGTTTTCTATCACTCCTTCAGGTTGGTGTTCGTACCACTTATTACTGCAAGGTAGCTGGTGTTTCTTGCACAGGCTCCAGTGGAGGGATTTTGCTACTGAATCATGCCTCTTTTTGTACTGGTTCTGTGCAAGTGCCGGACATTCGCTTGCTATGTAGTTTATAGTTTCATTTTTCGTATTGCACCTCCTACATATGGGAGAGATGTTATTTCCATCTATCGTTCTTTGGACATATCTGGTTCTTAGGGCCTGATCTTGTGCCACTGTTATCATTCCTTCAGTTTCCTTCTTGAGCTCTCCCCTCAGTAGCCATTGCCATGTGTCATCGCTGGCTAGTTCTTTAGTCTGTCTCATGTATTGTCCGTTCCGTGCATTGGTTTGTTGTGCCAGTCCTCTGTTCTGTTTATCATTCTCCTGTCTCTGTATATTTCTGGGTCTTCGTCTACTTTTATCAGTCCTTCTTCCCATGCATTCTTGAGCCACTCGTCTTCACTGGTTTTCAGATATTGCCCCAGTGCTCTGTTCTCGATGTTGACGCAGTCCTCTATACTTAGTAGTCCTCTCCCTCCTTCCTTTCGTGTTATGTATAGTCTGTCCGTATTTGCTCTTGGGTGTAGTGCTTTGTGTATTGTCATATGTTTCCTGGTTTTCTGATCTATGCTGCGGAGTTCTGCCTTCGTCCATTCCACTATTCCTGCGCTGTATCTAATTACTGGCACTGCCCATGTGTTTATGGCTTCCACCATAGTATTATTATTATTATTATTATTATTATTATTATTATTATTATTATTATTATTATTATTATTATTATTATTATATTGGGCACAATTTCCCGTGTTGGATGATAAAGGTTGCATGTCCACAACAATATAGCATGGGAGAGTTGATGGTCTTTAAATAAATAATAATAGCTCTCGAACCTTGTGCTAGGTTCATCCTCAAGGTTCGAAAGCTATCAATATTTATCAAAGACCATCAACTCTCACATGCTATATTATTGTGGACCTGCAACCATCATTATTATTATTATTATTATTATTATTATTTATTATTATTATTATTATTATTATTATTATTATTATTATTATTATTATTCACAAGATGGACCTATTCATATGGCATAAACACACCAAATGGGCCAGAGACTTGTAATCCAAACATCCAAAGAATATAAGTTCACTAGCAAGAAGTAAGAGAAGGTTGATGGAAATATGTTATCCCTTCCTCAGAGAGGATGAGGGATATAAAATTACCCCTTCGAGGTATGTTGGGGAGAGCCATGCCTTAGAACAGTAGCACTGAGTGACTTACTGCTCTAAGGCCATGACTACCAACATACCTCGAAGAGGTCATTTTTATATCCTTCATCCTCTCTGAGGTTATATTTGCCAGTATCATACGGATGAGGGTAAAGTGGAGTTTTAAAATATAATAAGCCATATTAATACGAAGACTTTAAAGAAAACTATATTTTATAGATAAATATATAAAGGGTATAATCGACATAACGTACGAATGCTGTACACAAGTCACCAATATGGACAGAAGGATGCAATGATGAATGCCAAGATATATATATATATATCTATATATATATATATTATATATAATATATATATATATGATATATCTATATATATATATATAATATATATATAGTATATAGAGAGAGAGAGAGAGAGAGAGAGAGAGAGAGAGAGAGAGAGAGAGAGAGAGAGAATATTTACGTAAGCTAACGGTAAACTTCCGACAAGGAACAGCTAATTCATATCACACGCAATAAAGATTTCCAATTCACGCGGGAAAGACAAAAGCGAGGAAAACGTAAAGTCCGAAGTCACACTCAGCGTGAGGTCGTGGTCTACGACTCCCGAGGGCGGGGCGGAATTATACCGAACAAACGAAGTCGGACGCAGCGAAGTCATAACAGAAATGTAATGGCTTTAATTACGCGGCTACGCTGAGCTAACGTGTCGGGTGGAAATCCTTTTATGACCGCGATTAAATAATGATCACCCAGCAGAGGGAGAAAGGTTCTCGTAGACTTGATTTTCGTCTTTCATCTTTCATTTTTCGCAACTACTTATTAGTCTTCGCTTTCAAACTTCTATCTTACTTACTTTCTTACTGTGAGTGTCTATGTTTGTGTTTGTTTGTTGTTTTGACGTTGCATGGAACCAGTGGTTATTCAGTATCGGGGTGTATGTATGTGTGTATGTATAATAATCAGCTCTCGATAAGGGTCAGTGGATGCCGAAACTGTTGAGCTAAAAGGAATTTCAGCTTTTCTATTCCCCTGTGGACTACAACCTCATATACACACATACGTAAGTACATATCCAATGTAGCACGAAGGAACACGTACTTGAGAATATCCTTAAATCCAAGGTAGAAAGAGTGAGTGAAACTTGAACTTGAAAATGTAGAATAAACCACGAAAAAAGTGCTTGTTTCAAGTTCCCTGTTTCACTTATCTTACATTTCTACCGTGGTAAGTACATATACATACATATTTAAATACTATGCAGGTTGTCCATAAAGTCCCATTACCATTACAAGCAATAAATACTTGTAATGGTACTGGGACTTTATGGACACCCTGTAACCACACACACACACACACACACATATACATATATATATATATAATATAATATATATTATATCTATATATATATATATATATATATTGTATATATAATATATATATATATATATATATAGAGAGAGAGAGGAGAGAGAGAGAGAGAGAGAGAGAGAGAGAGAGAGAGAGAGATTTAAAAAAAGCTACTAAAGTTACCAAACAAATGAAAGAGGATATAAACGACGCCTCATAAAAAAGGAGTGAAGAAGTAAGAACTGAAAACACCAAGTTTCCATTCCACCTCTTTTCCTCTTATTCCGTCTCTCTTTATATGACCCTGTGAAAGTCGCCCCCCCCCCCCCCCCCCCCACCCTCCGAATGGACCGCCTGGGACCGATAAACTATTCAGCACCTCTTTAAACTTCTTTTTAGTTACGTAAAACTTCTTTTTAGTTACGTAATAAGACCGTCATCGCAATGCAGAGCACAAGACCAACGCTACAATTCCGGCCACTGTGACGTCTTTCATTTAGAGAGAGAGAGAGAGAGAGAGAGAGAGAGAGAGAGAGAGAGAGAGAGAGAGAGAGATTAGTTATCAGTATTATTATAGTTTCGTCTATGAACGTGTCAAAGTCGTGATTTCTGGACAGGCCTTTAAAGTTTCATTCAAAGACTAGGTTTTGTACCTATTCCATCTTCACTGGGATAAAGAACCATTATCATAAGACAACAATGCTATTAACCATTGTGGGGGTTGGGGGGGGGGGGGGGGGGGGGGGGGGTGGGGGGGTGGGGGGGGGGGGGGTAAGGATACTTAGTGGGCTGGCACGACAATCCTCAACTCAGATCTATCACTCGTGCAGCGTCAACAGATTTCCAAATATTTCCAATGAGACTTTTATGTTATCTAACTATTAAAACTTGAGAAAGAGAGAACCCACGAACTCTAAACTTCGTATTACCGCCCATTTCAATTATATATGTACACAATTAATAATAATTAATAATAATAATAAAAATAATAATAATAATAATAATAATAATAATAATAATAATAATAATAATAGCCGTTCTTGCCAAAGGCTACCGATTTTTAATTAAATGCTCCTAGGATTAGAATTCTCCCCAAGATACAAACTTCTCATAAAATAGCTTTAAAAAAACTCCTAAAAAAATGACAAATCAATTAAAATATACTGTCTTGTTCTCTTTATCAAATGTATTACTGAAATTTTTCATTTCCCGCTGAAAAAAAACTCCAAAAACAGATGGGTATGAAAATGACAAACCATTTAAAATATATTGTCTTGGTCTCTTTATCAAGTACATTACCGATATGTTTCATTTACCTCTGAAAAATATATTGCTAATTGAAAAAAAATTAAATTTAAACAAGGAGAAATCCAATTCCTTCTATCCATACAAGAGAGATGTCCTCCTAAGCCAAGAAACTTCGCAATAAATCTGGCACAACAAAGAGAGAGGGAGAAGAATGGCTCCCTTCAATCTTCCAAATCATTCGATTTCTGTGGCTCTCTCTCTCTCTCTCTCTCTCTCTCTCTCTCTCTCTCTCTCTACCTCCTCTCCCGCTCTCTCTCTCTCTCTCGGTTCGGATTTTCCTATCGCTGTTTGTTCGTCTCTATCTGTCAGTCCAGTCACTGCCACAGTTCCACCCCCCCCCCTTCCCCACCCCCCCCCCCCCACCATTGTTTGGCTAATGGAAATCATTGGTCCATTTTTTTATCTATTTATTCATTTACTTATATATTTATCTGTTTATTTTTTATTTACTTATTTATTTATATGTTCATTTATTTATTGATTTATTTACTTACTTATTTATATGTTTATTTATTTATTTATTTTTATTTATTATTTATTTATTTTATATGTTTATTTATTTATCTATTTATCTATATTTATTTATTTTTTTTTTTTATTTTTTATTTACTTACTTATAACTTTATTTATTTATTTACATATTTATTTATTTATTCATTTATTTATTTTATCTATTTTTTTTACTTATTTATTTTATATGTTTTATTTATTTATCTAGTTATTTATTATTTATTTTACTTATTTGTCTATTTATTTATTTATTTTTTATTTACTTACTTATAAGTTTATTTATTTATTTACATATTTATTTATTTATTCATTTATTTATTTATCTATTTTTTTTACTTATTTCTTTTATATGCTTATTTATTTATCTATTTATTTAATTATTTATTTGCTTACTTGTCTATTTATTTTCGCAAATGAAATACGCATCCGGACACCTAAGAATGTAATTTAATATAGCATTTCTTCTTGAGATCCTTTCATTTCTTTGCGTGATTACGTAAAGCCAAAAGAAAAAAAAAGAAAAATAAAATAAATAAACAAATAAATAAATAAAATAGAAAAAGCTTTTATTTTAAAAACCGCTTCGTTGAGCTACACCCGACCGGATTGGCCAGGACACTTCTTAATTACAGACGGGAGATTAGGGTGGAACCGATTGGAGAGAGAGAGAGAGAGAGAGAGAGAGAGAGAGAGAGAGAGAGAGAGAGAGAGAGAGCAAATACTCACTAAGACCCGTTCATAGACGCAGGTAAAAGAAATCCGCGTCGGGAGAGAGAGAGAGAGAGAGAGAGAGAGAGAGAGAGAGAGAGAGAGAGAGAGAGAGAGACTCTTTTTAAGATTTACCTTCATTTCATCATGTCTGAATCTCCATGTCTTACATCTTTTCTCTCTTCCTTAATGAATTCACTCTCTTTTTTTTTTTTTTTTTTTTTTTTTTGGACCCGCAACAGTTGGTTCAATGAAGTGGGCTTTGGCAAATGGAGATTTGATCTCATCCGACCTGGGATATTTTCCGAAGGGTTTCATAAACTGGAACTTGAGACGTTCCAGCTAAAATGCGATCTTTTACTACCGTAATACTTTTTTTCTTGCATTCCAATATTATTTTGTCTATTTATCTATTTATTCTTATCTTTATTTTTTAATTTATTTTTCTTTTATAAGTAGCACCTCTTCTTAGTGTATTTAACGTTATTTCCTCTTATCTCTTCCTAATGGACACCATAATATTCTTTTGGAAGCTTGAATTTCAAGTCAGCGGCCCCTTTGGTGGGCTTGTTTCCATATGAATAGTTTTTCTCTACATAATACTGAGTAATACTAATAATAATAATAATAATAATCATAATAATAATAATAATAATAATAATAATTAATAATAATTTGACGTCGCAATACCATGGGACACCAGAGTTGAAGAGAAAGAGAGGGAAAAATGGATAAGTATCAAGATCTGAAAATAGAAATAAGAAGCATATGGATATGCCAGTGAAAATTGTACCCATCATAGAGCACTAGGCACGATCCCAAGATCCTGAAAAGGAATCTAGAAAAACTAGAGGCTGAAGTAGCTCCAGGACTCATGCAGAAGAGTGTGATCCTAGAAACGGCGCACATAGTAAGAAAAGTGATGGACTCCTAAGGAGGCAGGATGCAACCCGGAACCCCACACTATGAATACCACCCAGTCGAATTGGAGGACTGTGATAGAGCAAAAAAATATAATATATATATATATATATATATATATATATATATATATGTATATATATATATATATATATATATATATATATATAATATATATATAATATAATAATAATAATAATAATAATAATAATAATAATAATAATAATAATAATAATAATAATACAGTTGATACTTCAGAATTTCAATGAAAAAAAATCTCATCAATGGAATAAAAAAAAAAAAAAAAAAAAACAAAAAAAAAAAAACTAGACTTCAAGTACAGAAAATGTATTAAGAGGAGACCTATTTGAATCAATAACAATTACAGTAAGACATCAAGTTGAGCAATTACAGTAAGATATCAAGCCCAAACTAACAATAAAACAGAAATGAGAATTTCTCGATTTGGAAAACTTACCGCAACTGTCAAAATCGATTTTGTGGAAATTTTAATTCGTTTTCTTCTTACATTGGCTACCTGTGTAGTATGCTACTATGGCTAATTCTCCTTTGAAAATATTAATGATACTCAAAGACCAACTCATTACGGACGGACATAAATTTGGCATGCTAGTTAGCGACCAGAGAAATGCAACATGTTTTTTGCAAATGTCAGAAAAATGTCCGAATAAAGATTTTTTTTAACTCAGAGCAAATTCCAAGGTTGACTCCTGTTAAAAAAATAAATTACCAATAATAACTACAACTGCCGATCTAACTCTCCCTTTCTATCATCCATTGAATGAAAAAAAAAAAAACATTTCTCTAATACTTCTCATAACGATTTAAATATAATTCTCACGTAATAATATAATAATACTGTCAGACATGAAATAATATTCCCTCCGTAAGCAGAGAGACGTAGAGGGAAAAAATAAAATAATGTATAAAATAATAAAATAAAATAAAATAAAACATTTAGACAAAGGATATAAAGCAGCGAGCTACGATTTAATCTCGCCATTATACTAATGCAGCTACTCCCTTGGTGTATTATAGCGTTGTCAAAAATTCTCTAAAGCCTTTTTTTTTCTCTTCGCTACGAGTAAGATAATGGGTTTAACAACCAGATAGGGTAAAAAAAAAAAAAAAAAAAAAAAAAAAAAAAAAAAAAAAAAAAAAAAAAAAAAACTTGCTTAATGCGGAAAAAGAGCCGATATCCATTACGTGATCGCTCCAAAACCCACATTCCCGACGGAAACCTATTCCCGGAATGTCGGAGCCAAGCGAACGGCAGCAGCTGTTTCATTCTCTGTCGACGCTTCGTGGAGAAAGAGAGAGAGGAAAAAAAAAACAGGTGCGAGGTTTTACACCTATTCCAGCTTCTCTCTCTCTCTCTCTGTGTGTTTTGACATACGTCAAGTGTGATGTAAAAAAAAATTATCTATCTTATCCCTTTATCTCAGCGACGAAAAACAGAGAAAGAGAGAGAGAGAGAGGGAGAGAGAAAGAGAGAGAGAGAAAAAGAGAGAGAGAGAGAGATAGCACATGCATTGTAGATCTCATTATTATTATTATTATTATTATTATTATTATTATTATTATTATTATTACTACTACTGCTACTATTTCGGCTAAAATTCTATTAGCTAATATGCTTTGAACTCTACAAATCTCCTTGATGGTTGATTCTTGAATGAAAGACAGACCCCGACTCCCACACAGAAGAGAGAGAGATAGAGATAGAAAGAGAGAGAGAGAGAAGACTCTTTTTCAGATTTACCTTCATTTCATCATGTCTGAATCTCCATGTCTTACATCTTTTCCCTCTTCCTTAATGAATTCACGCTTTTTTTTTCTTTTTTTTTTCTTTTTGGCCGCAACAGTTGGTTCAATGAAGTGGGCTTTGGCAAATGGAGATTTGATCTCATCCGACCTGGGATATTTCCAGAAGGGTTGAATAAACTGGAACTTGAGACGTTCCAGCTAAAATGCGATCTTTCACTACCCAAATACCGTTTTTCTTGCATTCCAATATTTTTTTGTCTATTTATCTATTTATTCTTTTTATTTTCTAAATTTATTTTTCTTTTATAAGTAGCATCTCTTCTTAGTGTATTTAACTTTATTTCCTCTTATCTCTTCTTAAAGGACACCATAATATTCTTTGGAAGCTTGAATTTCAAGTCAGCGGCCCCTTTGGTGGGCTTGTTCCATATGAATAGGTTTTTCATCTACTGAGTAATAATAATAATAATAATAATAATAATAATAATAATAATAATAATAATAATAATAATAATAATAATAATAATTTAATAATAATAATAATAATAATAATAATAATAATAATAATAATAATAATAATAATAATAATAATAATAATAATAATAATAATAATAATACAGTTGATACTTCAGAATTTCAATGAAAAAAAATCTCATCAATGGAATTAAAAAAAAAAACTAGACTTCAAGTACAGAAAATGTAATATGAGGAGACCTATTTGAATCAATAACAATTACAGTAAGACATCAAGTTGAGCAATTACAGTGAGATATCAAGCCCAAACTAACAATAAAACAGAAATGAGAATTTCTCGATTTGGAAAACTCACCGCAACTGTCAAAATCGATTTTGTGGAAATTTTAATTCGTTTCTTCTTACATTGGCTACATGTGTAGTATGCTACTGTGGCTAATTCTCCTTTGAAAAATAATAATGATACTCAAAGACCAACTCACTACGGACGGATATAAATTTGGCATGCTAGTTAGCGACCAGAGAAATGCAACATGTTTTTTGCAAATGTCAGAAAAATGTCCGATTAAAGATTTTTTTTAACTCAAAGCAAATTCCAAGGTTGACTCCTGTTAATTTTTTTTTTTTTTTTTTTTTTTGGGGGGGTTTTTTTTTTTTTTAACCAATAATAACTACAACTGCCGATCTAACTCTCCCTTTCTCTCATCCACTGAGTGAAAATTTTTTTTTTTCTCTAATACTTCTCATAACGATTTAAATATAATTCTCATATAATAATATAATAATACTGTCAGACATGAAATAATATTCCCTCCGTAAGCAGAGAGA
>NC_061106.1:41693038-41695538 GCF_015104395.2 Macrobrachium nipponense
AAATAAGAAGAAGAAGAAGAAGAATAAATCCCCAAAATCCCGTCGAAGAAAAAAAAGAAGAAGAAAGAAGAAAAGAAGAAGAAGAGAAGAATTCCCCAAAATCCAATCGAAGAAAAAAGAAAAAGAAAAAGAAGAAGAATTCCCCAAAATCCCGTCGAGAAGAAAGGAGAAGAATACGTGGGCTAAAACAAGGGGGGCATGAAATTCCACCCCCCACCTCCAAAACCACACCAAAATCCCGTCGAAGATCATAAAATAGGGGCGGTAAAATTGGTATCTGAGAAGAGAGGAGCCTCTAATGACCTGACTTCTTATTCCTTCGTAGGGTTTATGTTCTCGTCCGTCAAATCTTTACGGTCGCTTTAACTTCTAAGTGGCGTTCCCTATCTCAAAAACCCACGCCCCCATTCCCCCAACACCCCCCCCCGCCCCCCCCCGTTCTCCCACCCCCAATGAAGTAGCGAGCTGGAGTTCGATCAAATGGCGTGAGTGCGCCCTCTTTCATGTTCCAAGTTGAATATATGTATAAGGAAGTGTATACAAATGTGAAAATATAAGGAATATACAAAGCTATTCTGACAACTTTATGTCATCTCTTCGGTATTCGACAGCAATGCTTCGAGTGGACTGTTTCTCAGGTTAAAAAATAACTTCATTGAGCAGACTATTCTCAGGTTAAAATAACTTCATTGAGCAGGCTATTTCTTAGGTTAAAATAACTTCATTGAGCAGACTATTTCTCAAGTTAACATAACTTCATTGAGCAGATTCTTTCTCAAGTTAACAACTTCATTGAGCAGATTGTTTCCAAGGTTAAAATAACTTCACTGAGCAGACTATTTCTCGGGTTAAAATAACCTCACTGTGCAGCTGTAGGAGTTCCTAAAATACCTGACGTCTGTTTCATATTCATAACTTACACATGTAAATCAAAAGAGAGTGAATGAAGCATGAATACATCATTCATATTAATTTTCTTTTGCAGAGTGATAGATATTTATTACTCTTCTGCCGAACGCTAGCAATAAGTTTAAACGACATCCTGGAATTCTAACGAGCCTTAAATGACTTCACTAATCATTCATACTCATAATTGATTAACGAATGCCAATAGGGTCTAATATACGTCGTTATATTTATGTTTATTTTCTCATACTAAGTCAGAGATGCAAGACCTCTAACTCGGGTATCATTTTCCTCCAGGTTGACGCGCTTAATTATTCTGGTCAGGATAAACAGGTCTAATTATCCGCAATCAACTCGGCCTCATTAAAAGCAAAACAAATTTACAAACTTATTGGTAATTACCCTTTGGATGACGGCCGAACTACTTACCTGACTAATTTTTAAAAATTAGGGAAATAACAAAAAAAAAAAGGTAAGGCTTCAATAGGATGAAGTGAAAGGGTAGAGAGAGAGAAGCGATTAAATCATAAGACTATGTTTACAATTCCTAAGTAGAAACTGGGGGGCGTGTGAGTTTATTTCTTCGCCAAATACGATAAATTGAATACAGCAGAATTCCACAGGACTCTGAAGTACATCTCCGTTTGCAGTATTCTTATGCAGTCTGCGTACTGCAACGAAAGTAAAGGGTGTCTGACTGCAAAGAAAAGGATGTCTGATTGTAAAGAAAAGGATATCTGACTGTAAAGAAAAGGATGTCTGACTGTAAAGAAAAGGATGTCTGATGTCTGACTGTTTAAAGAAAAGGATGTCTGACTGTAAAGAAAAGGATGTCTGATGTCTGACTGTAAAGAAAAGGATGTCAACTGTAAAGAAAAGGATGTCTGACTACAACACTACAATATTTCTGTTTTGCAGGGAACAGTGTAAACTCGAATGTTCATTACTGAAACAACAAAGAACGAAATACTATGGAAAAAAAAACATTTTCCTATTTATTCAAATTATCTGGTATCCTTTTTATAGTGGTATTTTCATAACTTTGGGATATCGAAATATAACTCGAATATTCAATACTGAAGCAATAAAGAACAAAATACTATGAAACAAAACAAAATAAAAAAAATTTCTATTTATTCTAATTATCTGGTATCTTTTTTATGGTGGTATTTTTATAACTTTGGGACATCGAAATATAACTCGAATATTCAATACTGAAGCAATAAAGAACAAAATACTATGAAACAAAACAAAATAAAAAAAATTTCTATTTATTCTAATTATCTGGTATCTTTTTTATGGTGGTATTTTCATAACTTTGGGATATCGAAATATAACTCGAATATTCAATACTGAAGCAATAAAGAACAAAATACTATGAAACAAAACAAAATACAAAAAATTTTCTATTTATTCAAATTATCTGGTATCTTTTTTATGGTGGTATTTTCATAACTTTGGGACATCGAAATATAACTCGAATATTCAATACTGAAGCAATAAAGAACAAAATACTATGAAACAAAACAAAATAAAAACATTTTTCTATTTATTCAAATTATCTAGTATCTTTTTTATAGTGGTATTTTTATAA
>NC_061106.1:41698038-41700538 GCF_015104395.2 Macrobrachium nipponense
AACCGTGCATTTGATGTCTAAGCCAGTCCCTTATTACGATTCTCCTGATTGGCTGTTGATAAGCCAATCACACGGGTGGAAACTCTCCTCAGTCTCTCTCGTGAGTTCACATGGGTAGGATCTATGTTCCACCTCTCCTGAGGAATACGGCTTTCAAAAGTACCTCTCAGGAGAGGTGGTACATACATCCTGCCTATGTGAACTCTCTCGAGAGACTAAGAGTTTGTAGCTCTGACATTGGCTTATCAACAGCCAATTAGGAGCGTCGTAATAATCGACTGGCATAGACATCAATTGCACGATTGATATGAATCTACTATAGCAGTTCTGGTTATAAGTATATGAGATAGCGTTTGAGGAAGACGGTACGATACAAATGAGAGAACGTATACCTGTGAGAAAATAGAGTTTGATGGCAAGAAAGGGATGAAAAATCAATAATTACGAAATAATGAAAATGACGAAGACTTGGTGTTTAAATTGTTCAATGACATAACTTCGTCACGTAGCTTACTTTTTTTAGTTTTTTATTTGACTGGATTTAATACAACCGGATTATATCTTTGTATTGACGGCGACGTTTTTAAGATTTGCAGAAGCAGTTCCGTGTTGATTACAGCGCGAAAGTGGACTCACAAGTCAGCCATTTCGACGTTATGCGTTAGTGAAGCTGGTTAATGAGGAACATTTGCGTCCTGCAAATAACACTGGAATAACAACTTACGCCTCGGCTGCTCATTCTCTAGCTGCTAAATAGGGCGAAGGAATATAATTAGGGCGAAGGAATATAAAATAGGGCGCCCCCAAGGAATTATAAGGAAAAAATGAGGGCGAAGGAATATTCCCCACGTGGGAATATAAATAGGGCGAAGGAATATCCACGTATCTAAAAATGACGCTGACAGTTCCATGTATTTCTTAGTTTTCGTTACTTTAATTCACGCCAGTTCGACAGTTTTGCTTTTATAATAATAATAGTAATATTTCAATGTGGAACAAAATTAACACATCTTAGGAGCTGTCCCCCCCCCTATACACTTTTTTTTTAAGCTGCTACTAATTATTATTTTGCTATCATTACTATTAGCACTGTATATATATATATATATATATATATATATATACATATATATATATCATATATATATATATATATATAATATATATATATATATAAATATATATATATTATATATAAATATATATATATATATATATATATAATATATATATATATATATATATATATAATATATATAAAATCTGGCATCCAATAAGAGACCCATCATCCTGTAAAATGAAGACCATTGTATTACGTCATGCGAACTCGCGTAAACTAACAGGATCCCGGGAAGCAATTTTCTTTTGGTCTTAAAACACTTGACCTTTTTAAGCAAACCATGATCAGTTCCCAGAAAGCAGAAAAGAGAATACTGTTCCAAAACAGGGCATTTCCTTTTTTTGTGTGTTTTTGCTCGTAAGGATTTTTTTGTTTGCATGGTGTTTGTACGTTGCATGGAACCAGTGGTTATTCAGCAACGGGACCAACGGCTTGACGTGACTTCCGAACCACGTCGAGAGTGAACTTCTATCACCAGAAATACACATCTCTGACCCCTCAGTGGAATTCCCGAGAATCGAACTCGCGGCCACCGAGGTGGCAGGCCAATATCATACCGATCACGCCACAGAGGCAGCTTGCTTGTCAGATTAATAAGAAGAA
Source organism: Macrobrachium nipponense (assembly GCF_015104395.2). Classification (NCBI taxonomy): domain Eukaryota; kingdom Metazoa; phylum Arthropoda; class Malacostraca; order Decapoda; family Palaemonidae; genus Macrobrachium; species Macrobrachium nipponense. The sequence continues at coordinate 41,699,762 of NC_061106.1, forward strand.
GAAGGACAAACTGGTGGAAGAGAAATTCGTTACAATAAAAGAATGAAGAAAAATATCGCACGAGTGAAAAGCAACGGAATCTCTCTCTCATCCCTTTGCCCTTAAACAAACACTTGTGAATCAGGAATCTTTTTTGTTTTCATAGTGATAGTAATTAACGGTTTTCCCTTAACAAAATAAAAAAAATCCTCGTGATAAATTGCTCTGAGATTGCCCAGCTCAGATTTCGTAAACACTTATGAAGTGATCCTAAGGAGAGAGAGAGAGAGAGAGAGAGAGAGAGAGAGAGAGAGAGAGAGAGAGAGAGAGAGAGAGCTTCTTCGACTTCTTGCGTGCTAGTTTCATTAATGAATGGGGTGCTCTCTCAAAGCAACAATAACGTACATACGCACGCATACAAACGCCTCCACTCAAAATGCATTGGTTTACCAATCAACTTAACATGAAACGAAACTGCCCTTATTGTCCTTGAATACGATCTTTCCTTTTATTGTATAACTTGAAAACGTATAGTACCTCGGGAATGTATTGGCAACAGCAGCTAAACTCTGGAACTTTTATTAAACTGACTTGGGCACTTTTATTAAACTTAATTTGGAAGTCGAGCCATAAGACACATGTCTGTGTGCGTGTGTCAATTTGGCAGTTTTGCTAAACGCTTAATAGGCTGAATAACACAAAATCCGTCGAGCCATAAGACGCATGTCTGTGTGTTTGTGTTAATTTGGCAGTTTTGCTAAACGCTTAATTAGTTGAACAACACAAATCCGTCGAGCC
>NC_061106.1:41705538-41708038 GCF_015104395.2 Macrobrachium nipponense
AAAGGGAAATGATCTGAATAGGGGGATAATTTTTCCCTTAAAAACTGAAGAACGTCCTGTACTGGTACTTTTTTTTTTGTGAAATAGGGAGTCTAACGTCAAGGCTTAAAAGTTTTATGTTGTGAAGTGGTATATGTGCTTCTCTGAATTTGTGACAAAAGTCTTCCGAATGTTTTGATGTGACTGGGAGAAAAAGTGCCTAAAAAAAGGAGAAAAGGAGGCCAGCTAACCATTAGAAATTTTGTAATTGAAAGCTCCGGCGCATGAAACGATGGGTCTGAATGGAAGATTGTCTTTGTGAGTTTTGGGAAGACAATAAAAGTAGGGTAATTTTAGGATTAATTACTTTAAATTTCTCTAATAGTTCAATACTCTTTTTGTCTTGGCAATTAATCTTACTTTCCGAAAAAATTCTGTGGGAACGTTCTGGAGGGATTTTCGTCAGTTTTTCGTAAGTATTTGTGTCGCTAAGGAGCTGGTTGATTTTGTCGAGGTAGAAGTCTTTGTCCATTATTACAATTTTGCCGTCTTTGTCGGATCTACTTATTATAAAAAAAAGTTAGATGTTATAATAAGTAGATCCGACAAAGACGGATCTAATACAACACAAACGGTCAGTTAGGTATGGACAACAGAACTCGGCTATTTTCAATCATATAAATGAACATAACCATAGAATAAACTGGAATATGTCACGTGTAATTTATAGCAGCAACTGCCGGTACAAGAGTCAAATGATGGAATCGGCCTTAATAAAAGAGAAGCAGGTAATGAACATCTCAAAAGGGAATTGGACATCGGACATCGTCGACGCAGTGTTCATTCAACCAACGCTTAAGAAGATTAAAGGAAGATTATCAGCGGGGGTGACCTAAATTGGCTTACGTGGACGAATCTCTTGGTATAAATACCACCTTTTCTGTAAACTTTTCTCATTCATATACCTGAAGAGAGAGACAGCAGTCTCTGAAATATAGTACTTTTCTCTCTACATTTTGGTGTTTTTATGGGCTCCTTTTATTAGATATATATATATATATGTGTGTGTGTGTGTGTGTGTGTGTGTGTGTGTGTCTGTATATTTCTTCGTTTGATCGCATGTAGACATATCCCGATGGGCTACACATATACAACAATATTACGCTAAATATCATAAAGCTTCATATAAGTGTATATATTAAGACGGGAAAATCAAGTTTTGTGGAATATGCATCTGACTAAATTTAATTCTAACTCTTTTGACGTAAAACATTTATTCTGCGAACATTTTTCCTCCGGTATATGAAATCAGTTCTGGAACATCCCGTCCATAACGAAAATGAATAAAAATGTCATAATAGAATTGCAACTCTTTCCGCAAAACCATCATTTTTAAGGAAGACATGACTGCATCCTTTTCTCGACCAAAGTCAGCGAATGACGTCATATTTTGCATTAAAGCCCCGACCTTTACGATACGCTGAGTGAATGAAACCGTCTCATGTTATCTGAGGCCCTTTCCCGAAAAAAAAAAAAAAAAGGCAGGAGGGAAGATTTTATATCAATAACCACAAATGCTAACTCCGAAAACAAAAAAAATCTGATAAAACCCCAGGATTATTTCCTGGCGAACTTTTGTTTAGGGATATGGAACGGGATCAAATTATCAAAGAATAAAATAAAATAAAATTTAAAAAATAAAAATGAAAAAAAAAATAAAAAATATATATTTTTTTAATCAGGTTCCTGAGACCCACGATTGCAGGACAGGATCTGATATCCAGCAAGACGGGGGGGGGGGGGGGGGGGGGGGGGGGGGGGGGGGGGGGTGTCCAGACTTCGCTTTGCCATAAAAGGATTCGCTGTCGGCGTCCTCCCGGTCTCGGGGGAGGAAAATACGGCCGACGAACAAAGCCGTTTGATTTGACTTGGCCCGTTTCCACGAATTTTCCCGTTTGGCAAAACGTCATGCAGAAGACGTCAGGGTTATACGGTTCATGAACGTAAATAGGGTTCTCCAGGGAATCTCTTAATAATATTCTTTATTTTTATAATATAGCTCTGCCTTTTACGAGGTCAAGAACTTATTCGTTAATTATTGAAACTAGATGACGAGATTTTTAATAAATAAATCAAATAACCTCTTAACAATGTTCTTTGTTATGATTTATAGCTCTGCCTTTTACGAGGTCAAGATAATGCAAGAACCTATTCGTTAAATATTGAAACTAGATGACAGGAATTTTAAGGGCTATTAAATAAATTAAATTACCGAATGTTTATTACCTTACTGTTCTACATTCACTTCCTCCGCGCCATTTTAATATATAAGGAAGAGCAATAGCTACTTGAAACGTTAAAAATTCTTAAGGGGTATTAAATCAATTAAATAACCGACGGTTATTACCTTACTGCTCTATATTCAATTTCTAGGCGCAATTTTAATATATATGAAAGAGCAATCGCTTCTAGAAACGCGTAAAATTCAATATTCTCAGCTCAATAACCTTTACCAAATAAA
>NC_061106.1:41712670-41757670 GCF_015104395.2 Macrobrachium nipponense
TCGAACTTCGGACCACCGGGTTGGTAGTCGAGCGCGAAAACCACTCGTCAAACGGGGGAGTAACGTAGAAGAATAAATCTGAAGAAGCGACGCAGGATCAAAGTTGAAATATGGAACAAACAAGAAACAGTCGAACCCCCCCCCCCCTCCCCCAAAAGATTTGTATCACTGAGCGCCAGTAAACTGGGAGGAAAAATAAAAGTTAAACAAGGGTAAAATATACAGATATATATACACCACACACACACACACACACACACACACTCATACATATATATATATATATATATATATATATTATATATATATATATATATATATATAATATATATATATAGGTATGTATAGAACCTACTGATTATTTTTACCAGATACATTTACATTTATGTAAATGTAATAGCCCCAATTTGAATAGTTAAGGGGGCACTGTGGCCATACATTCCTATAAATGTATGTATATATATATAGATTAATATATATATATACTATATATATATATATATATATATATAGATATATATATATATATAGTATATATGTATATATATATATATATAATATATATATATATATATATATATATATATATATGTGTGTGTGTGTGTGTGTGTGTGTGTGTGTGTGTATGTGTGTGTGCGTGTGTCTGTAGATTTCTTCGTTTGATCGTATGTACATATCACGATGGGCTGCACATATACTACAATAATATGCTAAATATCATAAGCTTCATATAAGTGTAATATATTAAGACGGGAAAATCAAGTTTTGTGGTAATATGCTTATCTGACTAAATTTAATTCTAACTCTTTTTGACGTAAAACATTTATTCTGCGAACATTTTTCCTCCGGTATATAAAATCAGTTTTGGAACATCCCGTCCATAACGAAAATGAATAAAAAGTCATAATAGAGTTGCAACTCTTTCCGCAAAAACCATCATTTTTAAGGAAGACATGACTGCATTCCTTTTCTCGACCAAAGTCAGCGAATGACGTCATATTTTGCATTAAAGCCTCGGCCCTTTACGAATACGCTGAGTGAATTGAAACCGTCTCATGTTATGTGCAGGTCCCTTTCCCGGCAAAAAAAAAAAGGCAGGAGGAAGATTTTATCTCAAGTAACCACAAAAAAAAAATTTGGCTATCTTCCGGAAAAAAAAAAACAAAATCTGGATAGAAGCCCAGGATTATTTCCTTGCGAAACTTTTGTTTAGGGATTATGGAACGGGATCAAAACTATCAAAGAATAAAGTAATTAAATTTAAAAAAAATAAAAAATGAAAAAATAAATATATATATTCTTGTTACTCAGGTTCCTGATACCCACGATTCCAGGACCGGATCTGATATCCAGTAGGACAAGAGGGGGTGGGAAGGGGGGGGGGGGAGGGGGGGGGGGGGGGGGAGTTTTGGATAAAGGGTTCGCTTGTCCCTTTGCCATAAAAGGAATTAACGCTGTCGGCGTCCTCCCTGTCATCGGGGGAGGAAAAACTACGGCCGATGCACAAAGCCGCTTGATTTGACTTGGCCCGTTTCCACGAATTTTCCTGTTGGGCAAAACGTCATGCAGAATACGTCAGGGTTATACGGTTCATAAACGTAAATAGGGTTCTCGAGGGAATCTCTTAATAATATTCTTTATTTTTATAATATAGCTCTGCCTTTTACGAGGTCAAGAGCTTATTCGTTAATTATTGAAACTAGATGACGGGATTTTTTAATAAATCCAATTAAATAACCTCTTAACAATGTTCTTTAGATTTACTCGCCTTTTACGAGGTTCAGAACTTATTCGTTAAATATATAAACTAGATGACGGGATTTTTAATAACTAAACTTTCTTAACAATGTTCTTTATGATATGCTCTCCTTTTAGAAGGTCAAGTATTCGTTAATTATTGAAACTAGATGACGGGATTTTTAATAAATAAATTAAATAACCTTTAACAATGTTCTTTATTATATTTACTCGCCTTTACGAGGTCAGGAATAATGAAGAACTATTCGTTAATATTGAAACTAGATACGAATAAGTTATTAAATAAATTAAATTAACCGAATGTTTTATACCTTTCGTTCTACATTCACTTCCTCCGCGCCATTTTAATATATAAGGAAGAGCGATAGCTTCTTGGAACGCTTAAAACAATTCTTAAGGGTATTAAATAATTAAATAACCGACGGGTTATTAGCCTTACTGCTCTGTATTCAATTTCTAGGCGCCATTTTAATATATATGAAAGAGCAATCACTTCTTAAAACGCGTAAAATTCAATATTCTCAGCTCAATAACCTTTACCAAATAAAAGAAAAATTAAATAAATAAATGAATAATAAAAACGATTTCTAAGCCCCTTCCTGTATATGCATAGATATTTCTTGAAAAAAGAAACAAAAGAATATAGGAAGAGATGAATGAATGGGAAACTAAATAAATAATCTTCAAGGAGAACGTATACAGATATCTAGAGATATCTACAAATAATATTCACTTTGTTTCAAAGGTGTTATCGTACTTGAATGGTAGAAATATCTCAGGCAAGACGAAATAACCGTACTTACTTCAGATCTTTTCACGCACAGACATCTACAGAAAATCATCGTTCACATGACAACAATTACAATAATAAGCTTACCTCTTAACGAAGTTCTATGCTACCTAAGGGTTAATATCTGTTCTCCTTCATCCTATAATCAAGCTGAAACTTCGTATCTGCGAGTCAAATAAATATTACAAGACATTACTGTATCCATTCTACATATTCACGTAATTCTATCCAGTTATATTCCAGCAAGTTCTATGCAACCTAATTTCTGCTCTCCTTCATTATATAATTAAGCTGAAACTTCGTATCTGTCATTCACATGGATATTACAAGACAATACTGTATCCATTACACATCTTCACGCAATTATATCCAGTTATACATTCCAGCACAAAACAATCCCTCAGATATGGCATGAAGAAACTTATGGAATTCCAGATTTTTTTTTTTTCCAGAAAACCGTTCTTCGTCCCCTTATCAAACACAGAAGGAATAGTTATAAGAAACCGTTTATATAAATAGTCAGAAATTAAAATTCCCATTAAAAAAATACATCTCTCGATTTTCCAAGAAGACTGCTGATAAATCCTACAGGCTATATTTTCCCCCTTCGCTATTTTTCCTATTGAAAACGAAGGCATCCAGATGGAATCCTATAGGATTGTCTTCACTAACTACTAGGTTTTCAAGGAACTCCCTCCGTCTAATCAGAAGAAAAAACATCAAGTTTATTTTCAAATAATAGCCGACCTATTGTATTCTCTCTCTCTCTCTCTCTCTCTCTCTTCTCTTCTTTCTCTCTCTCTTCTCACTTCTCTCTCTCGGCAAAATGCGACTTGATCCTTGCAAGGAAAGATCTGAATTGGGTTTTCATAACTTTACAATCAATTGCATTTTGACAGACACACAACCCCGCAAGCTTTGATCATTTTCCATGATTTTTAGCCAAAACATAAATAAATAAATTAATAAAATTAAATAATAAATGAAAATTTTTAAAAATCCCAAAATTCGACGAAGTGACAGAAAGCGACGACAACTCAAGAGGTCAAAATCGGCAAAAAGTTCAAATTCAGAGGCCAAACAATTAGTGCAATTGACGACAAAGTCTGACTTTATACATCAACCCAACACCGAGTGGTCCAGGCAACTAATTATAACCAGCAGCCTAAAAGGATTTTTTTGTTATGAATTAAGCTGGTGTAAATAAGAGAGAGAGAAGGAGACGAGAGGAGAGAAGGAGACGAGAAGATGAGAAGAAGAGAGAGAGAAGAGGAGAGAGAATTGAATTTTACCAAAGAACGGCAAACCCATATCTAAGCCATTACAATGCTACTTCTTCCTGCGCCTCATCTTCTCTACCTTCGCATATAATGACAATCCTAACCACTGGTTTAAATGAGAGAGAGAGAGAGAGAGAGAGAGAGAGAGAGAGAGAGAGAGAGAGAGAGAGAGAGTCTATTTTACAAAACGCAATCATATCCAAACGCTTACAATGCTCATTCTCTGTGCCTTAAAAGAAGACCTCATCTCCCATCTAACAAGAGGCACCTCCGAGTAGCCATTTTCCTCTTCCTCTTCCTCTTCCTGACGACGTGGCCGAATATCCCAGCGGGTACCTGGCACAGGGAAAGAACAAGGTCTGATGAGAGAGAGAGAGAGAGAGAGAGAGAGAGAGAGGAGAGAGAGAGAGAGAGAGAGAGAGAGAGAGAGAGAGAGAGAGAGTCCTCGTGCCAACAGAATGAATATGCAAATACCTCGGCTTTCCTGGAACCAACACTGCTGTACCAAGGGAGCTAAGAGCCTCGTGCACTTAAAACGCTACACTCAAGAGGGCGGTCATAAAACCAGCAATAACCAGTTACAAAATAAAATAAAATGAAATAAAAATAAAGGGGTACATGATATCAGTTCATAGTTCTGTTGGAAATGCAAAAAACGCAGAGCCAATCAGCCACACACAGTCGCAAGTGTATATTGTATAAACTCCGATTTCCCCATTTGCCACATCTGTGAGTTTGATGTACGTATTTCTGCCTTGCATCAGAATGTATTTGGAAAAATAAAATGATGAATGTATTCGTTTTTCTTTGATCGAATTACTGAATGTCTTATATTTTTACACATTTTTCCCCCATGTAAATCTCGAGTTTCATGTTGGAAAAAAAGTTTGCTTTTTAAAATGCACCTTGATGTGCATGGAAGTGTAATGCTGTTGAAGTTTTAGCTTTGATTTCTTTCATGCAAAATAGAAGAAGCGAAACCACGAACGTCATAAAGAATGCCTATGAAAAGAAGAGAAGAACTCTTAAAATTCCCTACGACTTTTAATCAATAAGTGAGATTCGTATCGCATGAAAAAATGCACAATATTGTATGTTAATGCCATTAAGGTTACCTGAAATGTTCAAGAATGAAATAAATGAGTTCATTCTGTTTTTACATGAAATATCCAAGAATGAAACAAATTATTAAATCTGTCGTTACCTGAAACGTCTCAAGAATGCAGTAAATTATTTTCATTCTGTTTTTACATGAAATATCCAAGAATGAAACAAATTATTTCATTTTGTTTTTACCCGAAACGTCCAAGAATGAAGTAAATTACTTCATCCTTTTGGTAAAGAGAATGCAGGACTGAGCCAAGGTTCAATGGGAATCACTTTATTACTCTCACGCTATAAATTGTTTAACAAAAAATACCGTTGCTTTCCCAGTTCATTCCGATAAGGAAGTTATGGGTTTGTAAGGAAATTGCCAGTTTATTCTATATCAAAATCATTTATATATCAAACGTGCTGTCCCTCAACCAAAGCCTAATAGGATAAACATGTACTGGGAAAAATCTCTCCATAAAGTGCCGAAGGATTTAAGCTGCTACGTGGAAGCATCAGGTGCGTATGTGCTCAGTCCCACAGCTGCCAGGAAAGGTGACACAGAGCTTGAAATATTGAGCAACAAGTTCCAAAGGATGTAAGACACCATTCAAACAATCTAGAGACTGACTCTCCTTGAGTAAGGATCAAGCAAACAGAGGGGAGACGGATTTGAAGATTGTATACGAGCTACAACTCGTGGTATGTAAGTCATGTCGTGAATCTGAACGAAGGTCAACTTGATTTGCTTTCTTCGGCGACAAAATGATACATTTTTCACCATAATGACCGACAGGGCTTACAGGACTTCTGAATGGGATTGAAAGGTATAAGTCGCAACAGCAAAGAGCCTTTTGCCTGAATGCTCACAGAGCGTTTTGGCTGATATAAAATGAAGCTGGTTCAGCACTTTAGAACCATCGGATGTGGACGTTATCAAATTGATGACATGTATACGCCAGAGAGAGAGAGAGAGAGAGAGAGAGAGAGAGAGAGAGAGAGAGAGAGAGAGAGAGAGCATTCAGCAGTTTTTAACCTCGTCGATAAAACTGAGAGATACGTCCTTGACTTAAGTATATAACGTACGATCTATCTAAGCCGAACTTAGCAGCAGACTTAATTATGATTAATATAAAGTAAAAACAAGTCGCCGCCCCAATAAATATAAAAGCCACCTAAAGAAACATCAAAACTTCGTTGCATGACCTTTGACCTTAGAGGATCAACAGGAGTAAACGTTTATAGAAAGTGATTACTGCCATGATTAACCGACATGGAAAGGGTGCCACAGATGTGCAGCTGCCTCTGACGATTGTATTTTGATGCTACATATGTGGAGCTGCCTCTGACGATTGTATTTTGATGCTACATATGTGGAGCTGCCTATGACGATTGTATTTTGATGCCACAGATGCGGAGCTGCCTATGACGATTGTATTTTGATGCTACATATGTGGAGCTGCCTATGACGATTGTATTTTGATGCCACATATGTGGAGCTGCCTATGACGATTGTATTTTTTTGATGCCACAATGTGGCTGCCCTATGGACGATTGTATTTTGATGCTACATATGTGGAGCTGCCTATGACGAATGTATTCTGCTCAAGATCTGTGACCCTGAACAAATCACTTGAAGCTCTTTATCCCAAAAGTTAAGTATCGTCAGTGTCACCTAATGAATGTATTTCCACAAGTTTAATTAAAATCGAATTACTCTGCTTAGAACTAATTGCTCACAAGTATTGGCTAATTTTTTTTCCAACTTGACTGATATATCTACGCATATATATGTATATATATACATATATATACATATTTTATATATATATATATATATTATATATATATATATATATATATATAATATATATATATATATATATATATATATATATACACACACACACACACACGTACATGCAGCGAAGAAAGGAGCGTAAGATATGGAAAAATAAAGATAACAGATACGATCAAATGTTTAAAAACTGATGAAGAAAAGCCGACATAGTTATGCATACAAACGAAAATCACTCAAGGTAATCTATAAGACAAATACTTGTTCTTTCCTGGTATGATCTGAACTACTATAGAAACTTTATACACATTATGAGAAAGACATCACTTCGAACAAAACTATCATCGAACAAACAAAACATCAAACAAAAAAGCTGCAAAGGACAAACAGAAACCAACTGTCTTGAGACTTCTGAAAAACATTTAGTAATCATCAATGACAAATGGCCCTTCCATCTGTTCCACAGTAATGTAATTAATTACGTTTCAAACGGCAGCACAATTCCCTGAGAAGTTCAAATGTAGGTGATGGATCTCTCTCTCTCTCTCTCTCTCTCTCTCTCTCTCTCTCTCTCTCTCTCTGTAAATACAATAAATGATTAGAGAGTAAAGTAATAAGCGTTGATAAGTTTGTATACCTGAAATTAATACAATTCAAATGTGCAAACATATCTGAGAGAGAGAGAGAGAGAGAGAGAGAGAGAGAGAGAGAGAGAGAGAGAGAGAGAGAGAAAATATAATTTCTAAGCGTTCTTCATTGATGCGAGTTTATCCTTATCTTCCTCTTTTAACCAAAGAAACAGAAAAGGGTATATGAAAACCACAATAAGCTTAAAAACATTCCACCCAGCTAGCACGACCGAGTCTGAAAGATACATGAAAACGCTCCCCTATGGCACTTCAGGGGGCCAGATAGCAAAAGACCAAAATGCAAACTTTCAGTTCAGAGTGCACAGAAGTTGGTTTTTCTATTGTCATACTGTCTTCCACCCCGATTTCGACCATCTCCCCCTTTTTGTTGTGAGGGGGTGGGGATGATGCCTTTAAATGGTTCTCTATAGTTCCCGAAGAAAAAAATTGATTAATTTGTTACCAACGAGAAAGGTCAATATTACGGCATTCTGAATAATAATAATAATAATAATAATAATAATAATAATAATAATAATAATAATATTCAAAGAAAACTCATAATTCACATGAGTCAATAAAATGGAAAAGTAAATCCACAATAGTATGACATACTATTGTGGATTTACTTATCCAATAATAATAATAATAATAATAATAATAATAATAATAATAATAATAATAATAATAATAATAATAATAATAAATTTCATTAAGTAGATCATGCTATAGTAAATGAGAACCAACAACATGAGCAGTAACATAAGTTGCTATTCGTGTAAACCTGCTTACGAGGTAAGCCCATAACCGGTTTTATTCTCTCTCTCTCTCTCTCTCTCTCTCTCTCTCTCTCTCTCTCTCTCTCTCTCTCTCTCTCTCTCTCTCTCCAAAAAACAAGGCCAGGCGAGCAAACACAAAACGTCAAGATAAATGCAACGAGTTGAAAAGAGATAAAAGCTGTTTTTCAAACCAATCCTTTTTATTTCCTCATCCACTGACTGAATACTTTGAAAGCTAAAGCAAGGAAATTTTTGCAGTTATTTTTTTTTACGTTTCACCCTCAGTATTTTTAAGTTTCACTTAATCTTCGAAGCCATTCATCTCCTTTCGCGAACCATTCGCCCTCCCTTCCATTCATCTTTCAACTCGTTCGGCTGGTGAATGATCGATGAGTTATTATTTATTCTCCGGCGCGTAATCTCTGCAGCTGTCTATCAGTTTAATCTCGACCTTCGGTCGCTGTTCTGCCATGGCCTCTTTATCTCGAGCTGTATATCTTTCTCTTTTTTTATATAAATATTACAATATCTTTATATTCTCCTATTTACGCGTGTCATTCCAAGTATTTTTAATTACTAGCAAACGTATGAAAATTCGTAAAGCAACTAAGTCTACGGGCGTAGCCAGCCTCGTTTCACGGGGTAGAACCAGCTCCGTTTCAGGGAATCCCTTTTCACCCCCACCCCCTTCGGAGGGGGAGGGGGAAGGTAGGATGACACCCCATTATAAGCCAACTTAGGAGTTCCACATATAACCCTGCTAAGTTCCATGCCCATCGGACCAGCCGTTCGGCCGTGATTGAATGACAGACGGATGGACAGACATTACGCCCATTATATTAAGATGTGGCTTAATAGCTCATTTCAGCCGATTGATTTTTAAGGCAAATGATTTCCAAAATATGCTTCGTGAGACAAGATTGGCACGTAAGGCACAAACGGACAAGAAGGGACGAGCATACAAATCGACCCCCACCCCCCCATCAACGCCAAAAAAAAAAAAAAAAAAAAAAAGAGGACAGAAGAAGACTGCCTGCGCCTGAAAAAAAGTTGATAAAACTGAAAGGTGAACAAACAAGGTCGAATGACGCCTCACGACGACATGAAAGGCAAGAAGAGGAGGAGGCTCTTGCAAGGACTCTGCAACTTGCAACAACATCAAAGGAAAATGAGACTGTGGAGTTGCTTCGACGCCCCCCGGATTCTAGGGAATTTCTTCTTCGCCTCCTGACGATTTTGATCAAAAGGTTTCGTCCGTCCAATGACACGAGGGAAGGGTGGTGGGGGGGCGGTGGGGGGGGGGGGGTCTGGGAGGTCCTTTCATACCGTTGCATTTCGGGAAAAGCTCGACTTGGATAATTTCATTCTTCAATAAACTCAAAATGAGGTGAGAGACGAAAAGGTGAATTAGAAAAGGAGGGAAAATGAGCGCTCGAGAAAATGTAATTCCATTAATTAATACTAACGTGTATAAACCTACATATTCATTCGATATGCATATTTTCCTTGCAAAACTGCGCAAACAAACGAATACTTTATTATTTTCCTTTTTTTCCCCGCTTGTATTTTCATTTTTATCCACAATAACATCTTAAGTGCATCTCATGATATGTTCTAAAAGCGTGCAATTCTTTTATCTTATTTGCATTATTTCTTCTTTTACATAATGAAGACGCTATCTTATTTTATGATATTCTTAAAAAAAAACATTTATTTTTCTGAATGTTTCTCTCACGCGAATGTATGACATCGCTGTCAAAGTCGCCAAAATTCTTTTTATCTTATCTACATTATTTCTTCTTTTGCATGATGAAGACGCTAACCTCGTTTTATGTATTCTTAAATATATATATATATATATATATATATATATATATCTATATATATATGACTGGTAAAAATGTTCTGTAACAACAGAATTCCATCTAATAAAATGGAGCCCATAAAACACAAAATGTAGAGAGAAAAGTACTATATTTCAGAGACTGCTGTCTCTCTCTTCAGGTTATGAATGAGAAAAGTTTGGCAGAAAAGGTGGTATTTATACCAAGAGATTCGTCCACAAGTAAGCCAATTTAGGTCACCCCCGCTGATAATCTTCCTTTAATCTTCTTAAGCGTTGGTTGAATGAACACTGCGTCGACGATGTCCGATGTCCAATTCCCTTTTGAGATGTTCATTACCTGCTTCTCTTTTATTAAGGCCGATTCCATCATTTGACTCTTGTACGCGGCAGTTGCTGCTATAAATTACACGTGACATATTCCAGTTTATTCTATGGTTATGTTCATTTATATTGGGTCTTGAAAATAGCCGAGTTCTGTTGTCCATACCTAACTGACCGTTTGTGTTGTATTAATCTCTGGGGAAGTGATTTACCTGTAAATCCGATGTAAGATTGGTCACAGTCCTGGCATGGGATCTCATATACCCCAGAGTCTTTGGGGGGGGAAACGCGATGTCTTTTGTTGGACGTTAATCAGGGATTTGGCATAAGGTTTTGGGGTAGGTTAAATGCAAAAGGGTTGGGCTTTCCCAAGGGTGTGACGTACTCCTCTTAATCGTCTCCAGGTGGGGAATTTTTATTTTATTGTTGGGTGTGTCTCTGGTCTTGTCTTTAGGGGTCGGTAGAAAATTACGTTTGCTTTTTGAATTGCTTTCTCAATTATATGGTCAGGATACTTTAAAGATGAAAGTTGCTTGCGAATTAGTTCAAATTCTTTTTCCAGGAAATCTGGGGAACAAATTCGTAAGGCTCTAAGAATAGGTTGCTAGCTACACCTATCTTGATAGTATTGTCATGATAGCTAAAGTAGTGAATATATGAAAGTGAGAACGTTGGTTTTCTGTATATGGTAAATTTGTCTTCTGTCGTGTCTCTGATTATTAAAACATCAAGAAAAGGCATTTTGTTGTCTGTTTCCCATTCCACTTTAAATTTGATGCTGGGCACTAATGCGTTTAATTTTGAGAGGAATTCATTAAAATTACCCCTTACTTATTATCCCAAAACATGGTTCGTATGTCATCCACGTATCTCATCCTCAGCAGAATGTTTTTGGGTTTTATTGCATTTATTACTGTAGTTTCAAAGTATTCCATGTACTTTAGATTGGCTAAAATAGGACTTAAAGGACTACCCATACTACACCCGAATTTTTGCTTGTAGAATGATTCCCCGAATTGAAAATTACAGTTATTAGAATGCACATAATTCAACTAACTTTATTATTTTGTCAAGTGCCAAAGGAAATGATCTGAATATGGGGGATAACTTTTCCCTTAAAAACTGAAGAACGTCCTGTACTGGTACTTTTGTGAATAGGGAGTCTACGTCAAGGCTTAAAGTTTTTATGTTGTGAAGTGGTAATATTGCTTCTCTGATTTTGTGACAAAAGTCTTCCGAATGTTTGATGTGACTGGGAGAAAAAGTGCCTAAAAAGGAGAAAGGAGGCAGCTAACCATTTAGAAATTTTGTAATTGAAAGCTCCGGCGCATGAAACGATGGGTCTGAATGGAAGATTGTCTTTGTGAGTTTTGGGAAGACCATAAAAGTAGGGTAATTTTAGGATTAATTACTTTAAATTTCTCTAATAGTTCAATACTCTTTTTGTCTTGGCCAATTAATCTTACTTTCCGAAAAAATTCTGTGGGAACGTTCTGGAGGGGATTTTTCGTCAGTTTTTCGTAAGTATTTGTGTCGCTAAGGAGCTGGTTGATTTGTCGAGGTAGAAGTCTTTGTCCATTATTACAATTTTGCCGTCTTTGTCGGATCTACTTATTATAACATCTAACTTTTTTAGCGAGTGGATGGCTATCATGAATCTGCTGGGGAACAGGATTTTATTTTCTTATGAAGGTCAGTTAAAGCATTTAGTAACACTCCTTTTAAACATATCTCTTCACGGCTGTAGTTTTTGTCAGATATGAATTTATCAAAAGCCACTATGAAGTCTAGGTTGTTTTTGCGGTCTGGCATAAGGGCAAAGGATAAGCCTAAATTTAAAACTAATGTTGATTTACAGTAAGGGGGGTGTTGGTATAAGTTTAAAACTTTGTCTTGTTGTTCAAGATTATTCCATGCGCTATTATCTATTAGGTTATTTAACTTGCGTAAAAGTCTGTTGGAATGAGTCACGCTATTATAGGCAGCAATGTCGGAACAGAATGAATCAGATACCTGTATACGTGGTCCGTAGTGAGGAGGCGAAGATTAGATTGAGTTCCATATATCACTCTGCGTAGCACGAAGATGTCGTTTCCTGGAAGAAAGAATCACCAATACGAGAAACGACATCTTCGTGCTACGCAGAGTGATATATGGAACTCAATCTAATCTTCGCCTCCTCACTACGGACCACGTATACAGGTATCTGATTTCATTCTGTTCCGACATTGCTGCCTATAATAGCGTGACTCATTCCAACAGACTTTTACGCAAGTTAAATAACCTAATAGATAATAGCGCATGGAATAATCTTGAACAACAAGACAAAGTTTTAAACTTATCCAACACCCCCCTTACTGTAATATCAACATTTAGTTTTAAATTTAGGCTTATCCTTTGCCCTTATGCCAGACCGCAAAAACAACCTAGACTTCATAGTGGCTTTTGATAAATTCATATCTGACAAAAACTACAGCCGTGAAGAGATATGTTTAAAAGGAGTGTTACTAAATGCTTTAACTGACCTTCATAATGAAAGATTCATGATAGCCATCCACTCGCTAAAAAAGTTAGATGTTATAATAAGTAGATCCGACAAAGACGGCAAAATTGTAATAATGGACAAAGAACTTCTACCTCGACAAAATCACCAGCTCCTTAGCGACACAATACTTACGAAAAACTGACGAAAAATCCCCTCCAGAACGTTCCACAGAATTTTGTCGGGAAAGTAAGATTAATTGGCCAAGACAAAAAAGAGTATTGAACTATTAGAGAAATTTAAGTAATTAATCCTAAATCACCCTACTTTTTATGGTCTTCCCAAAACTCACAAAGACAATCTTCCATTCAGACCCATCGTTTCATGCGCCGTAGCTTTCAATTACAAAATTTCTAAATGGTTAGCTGGCCTCCTTTCTCCTTTTTTAGGCACTTTTTCTCCCAGTCACATCAAACATTCGGAAGACTTTTGTCACAAATTCAGAGAAGCACATATACCACTTCACAACATAAAACTTTTAAGCCTTGACGTAGACTCCCTATTCACAAAAGTACCAGTACAGGACGTTCTTCAGTTTTTTTAAGGGAAAAATTATCCCCCTATTCAGATCATTTCCCTTTGGCACTTGACAAAATAATAAAGTTAGTTGAATTATGTGCATCTAATAACGTATTTTCATTCGGGGAATCATTCTACAAGCAAAAAAAAATTCGGGTGTAGTATGGGTAGTCCTTTAAGTCCTATTTTAGCCAATCTGTACATGGAATACTTTGAAACTACAGTAATAAATGCATAAAACCCAAAAACATGCTGTGGATGAGATACGTGGATGACATACTAACATTTTGGGATAATAAGTGGGGTGGTAATTTTAATGAATTCCTCTCAAAAAATTAAACGCATTAGTGCCCAGCATCAAATTTAAAGTTGAATGGGAAACAGACAACAAAATTCCTTTTCTTGATGTTTTAATAATCAGAGACACGACAGAATACAAATTGTTTACCATATACAGAAAAACAACGTTTTCACTTTCATATATTCACTACTTTAGCTATCATGACAATACTATCAATATAGGTGTAGCTAGCAACCTATTCTTAAGAGCCTTACGAATTTGTTCCCCAGATTTCCTGGAAAAAGAATTTGAACTAATTCGCAAGCAACTTTCATCTTTAAAGTATCCTGACCATATAATTGAGAAAGCAATTCAAAAGCAAACGTAATTTTCTACCGACCCCCTAAAGACAAGACCAGAGACACACCCAACAATAAAATAAAAATTCCCCACCTGGAGACGATTAAGAGAGTAACTCACACCCTTGGAAAATCCAACCCTTTTGCATTTACCTACCCAAATACCTTAGCCAAATCCCTGATTAACGTCCAACAAAAGACATCGCCCAAAGACTCTGGGGTATATGAGATCCCATGCCAGGACTGTGACCAATCTTACATCGGATTTACAGGTAAATCACTTCCCCAGAGATTAATACAACACAAACGGTCAGTTAGGTATGGACAACAGAACTCGGCTATTTTCAACCATATAAATGAACATAACCATAGAATAAACTGGAATATGTCACGTGTAATTTATAGCAGCAACTGCCGGTACAAGAGTCAAATGATGGAATCGGCCTTAATAAAAGAGAAGCAGGTAATGACATCTCAAAAGGGAATTGGACATCGGACATCGTCGACCGCAGTGTTCATTCAACCAACGCTTAAGAAGATTAAAGGAAGATATCAGCGGGGGTGACCTAAATTGGCTTACTTGTGGACGAATCTCTTGGTATAAATACCACCTTTTCTGTAAACTTTTCTCATTCATATACCTGAAGAGAGAGACAGCAGTCTCTGAAATATAGTACTTTTCTCTCTACATTTTGGTGTTTTTATGGGCTCCTTTTATTAGATATATATATATTTATATATATACACACACATAAATTTTTTAATGTTTCTCCAACGCGAATGTATGACATCGCTGTCAAAGTCGCCAAAATTCTTTTTATCTTATCTACATTATTTCCTCTTTTGCATGATGAAGACGCTATCTTGCTTTATGATATTCTTATATATATATATATATATATATGTATATATATATATATATATATATATATATACTATACATACATATCTACATTATTTCTTCTTTTACATGATGAAGATGCTATCTTGTTTTATGATATTCTTAAATAAATAAACTAAACAATAAATATATTATATTATATATATAATATATATTACTATAGCTATAATACATAAATTTTTTTAATGTCTCTCCCACGCGAATGTATGACATCGCTGCCAAGGTCGCCAAAACAGCGCGATAAGAGACCGTGGAATTTCTGGCTGAAATATATTCACGGGAGACGCTAAATGACTTGGCACCTACCAGACTTCGTTATCTCCCACGCACAGGGAATTCGGAAGCGGCAGAGCAGAATTACAACTACTAAAAATACCTTGGCACGCGATCATTTCTCTAAATTTCAATATCATTAGTGTAAAAATATAAATGAACGCGAGACTGCACCCTAATATACTTTCTATTTCATCCATTTCCTGCGCAATGTCATCACCAGACCGAACTTTGATAAATTACATCAAAGCTGGACGTAAAAATCAACCGATTTAAAATCAGAGTTTCTGAGCCAATCCCGTAGATCTTTGCCAGAGTGAAAGTGGCAATATGTTCCCTGTCCAGTTTGTTTGTTTTGTTTGTTTGTATGGGGTTTTTACGTTGCATGGAACCAGTTGTTATTCGGCAACGGGACCAACGGCCTCGCGTGACTTCCGAACCACGTCGAGAGTGAACTTCTATCACCAGAAGTACACATCTCTGACCCCTTAATGGAATGCCCGAGAATCGAACAAGCGGCCAATGAGGTGGTACGCCAAGACCATACCGACCACACCAGGGTGTCCAAGAAAATGAGTTTGGAATCCTGATAATCAACGTGTACTTAATGCTAAGACTAACGTACAGCTAATTTAGTTAGCACATCATCCCTATCTTAGTATAAGTCAGAGTTTGTCATTGGCGCCGATAATACGTAAAATGAGACCTATACCTCGCAAGTCTCTTGTAACTTGTGCATGCTCTGTCAAAAATAAGTTAAGTATATCTTAATTTACCCAGGCCACTGACCTGATTATTAACAGCTCTCCTAGAGCGGACCCAAATGATTAGATATCTTTTTACGTAGCCAGGAACTAACTGATTACTTAGCAACGGGACCTACAGCTCATTGTGGGATCCGAACCACATCGAGGAATGAATTTCTATCACCAGAAATAAATACCTCTAATTTCACGTATTCTGTCCGAAATCCCATCTGGTCCCACATCAGAGTCTATTCCGTTTCACAACTATTTGCTAAAATAAGCTTTCTTTCTCGTCTTGTCCTCTTATATAGATATCCCTACGCAATAGAATTGCTAAGCTTTCATACTCGTCTTTGCCCTCCTACTTTCGTCTATACAAATCCCTACATAATGGAAGACGATAGTAACGTAAGAAGGGCTGTAGTATTCATACAAACAGCGAACACGAGTGAATGAGAATACCCTTCTTCGGGTCCCATAAACAATGAAAACAACTGCATTGAATATTAGAATAACTGTTGTCACCGATTTCCAACGTAACGTTACGTGTCTCAGACTGCAAGTTCTCTGCAGTTTAGCAGCGTAGATGACATTATGATAAGGGTTCAGCTTTAAGGATTACACCGAAGGAAGAGAGAGAGAGAGAGAGAGAGAGAGAGAGAGAGAGAGAGAGAGAGAGAGAGAGAGAGAATATTACTAACAAAATAATACTCGTCGAAACAGCATTAACCTTCAACATTAACTGTCTGCATCATATATAGAATTGCATATAATTATGCAGTGGTTTGAGAGTAATAAGCGAATACACACACAAAAGCAAAGTTAACTATGCATTTAACAATCTGGAGGGCTTTAATCTGGTTAAATATATTTATATACCGAAGAGGTAAATACATTTAACAACCTGAGGAGCTTTAATCTGGTTAAATACATTTTTATATACCGAAGAGATTAAAAAAAACAATTGGAAAATCAAAAGGCCTCATTCTCTCCACTGATTTCTGAATTCTTTCCCCGTCGCATTAATATTCATGCTTTCGGTTGGCGTGTCCGCCATCCCCCCAAAAATTAAAAGCATTGATATTTCAATTAATTCTCGGCAGGAGAATTGGAGTGGGGTGGGTATGCATGTATGTATTATATATATATATATATATATATATATATATATATATATATATATATATATATATATATATATAAGTTTATATACAATGCACATATAGGTATAAATGTGAGTGTTTGTGAATTGAGGAATATATGTGCATATAATATGAATTAGTAGAAACCGTATGAACTTATATACCTCCAGCTTACCGCGGCCACCGCCCCCCCCCCCCCAAAAAAAAAGGGGTGGGGGGGGGCGAGGGGGCTTGAAAGAGAATCAAGCAAAACGTGCAATCCTATTAGTTACTTGAATAGGCTGCCTTGAATACATATGAATTCTGAGAGAGAGAGAGAGAGAGAGAGATTAAAAATTCCGCAGGATTACCAGGCATCGAGAACGAACACCTGAGCCCATATGGGCTCTCATGTTTTACACCCATCGCAGTAGTATCTTGAATGAGAGAGAGGCTTTTACGTTCTGACGGCTACGCACAAACAGACGTACACACACACACACACACGTACACACACAACGACCAATATTATTATTATTATGAATATGAAACCTATTCCTATGGAACAAGCCGCCTACCACCACAGGGGACCACTGACTAGAAATTCAAGCTCCCAAAGAATATTATGGCGTTCATTAAGAAGAAGTAAGACGAGATAGAAGGAAATATAGAAAAAAGGAAACGCCACTTATTAAAAAATTTTAAAAAAAATAAATAAATGGTTAAATTGCACAACATCCTCTGGGAGGCAGTTCCAAAGTCCAGCGGTGTAAGGAATAAAGAACTTCTGTCACTGAGAAGTTCGACAGCGAGGCTAAACATTTATTCCATATTGGTGCTTCTGTGTTCAACAAATCTGGTTACTCTTGACAGGTAGCTAAAGGGGATCAGGGATCAATTCTAGGGCTGAGAACTAGAAGGGCCAATGTCACAAAACCATGTTTTCAGAAAAACGCATTTAAAATATTGCATCCTATATTAAAATTCAGGTAAGTACAGCAAACGAAACCTTTTTTTGGGGTGATTGCTTAACTTATAACATTGGCCATTATAGCACTGAAACAGAGATAAATTTCTAGTTTAGTGACGGTCTTAACTACAATCGGCCATTTTTTGACATTGGCCCTTTTAGTTCTCAGCCATAGAATTGTGAATGTGAAAGATCTCTGTTGAAATACAACTCATGAAAATTTAAAATTCTCTAATTCAATTCGTTATTCTCTGAGCAAGAGTGAGGGACTATACTCTGTTTTTTTTTTCCATCTGTCCATCCGTCTGTGGTGTTTGCGCATGGTAACACTGCGTCCCAGAGGGGGTGTGGCAATAAAAAAGTAAGGAACCACAGCGACAGATTGACCAAGTTAAAGATTTATATTGATACATATGAGATGAAACCTCTCTGTCTCTGTCTCTCTCTAAATGTCAGAGAGGGGGCGTGGCAACAAAAAGGTAAAGAGCCACAGTGACAGATTGACCAAGTTAAAGATTTATATTGATACAAAGATGACATTCTCTCTCTCTCTCTCTCTCTCCTCTTCTCATCTCTCCCCTCTCTCTCTCTCGTCTCTCCAATTTCTGTCTCTCTCTCTCTCTCTTTTCTAATCTCAGAGGAGGCGTGGCAATAAAAAGGTAGAGAATCACAGTGACAGATTAACCACATTGAAGATTTATGTTGATAAAAATATATCTTCACAATGAGATGAAACTGTTTTTTTAAAAAAACAACACCCCAGACGTAACTAACTGTTATTTTTGTATGGAATAAAATCACAAAAGCTAGCTGTTATTTTTGTGTAGAATAAAATCACAAAAGCTGACGACATAACCTGCCAGACATCGCTGGTCTGGTGGTGTCACCAGTTAACAATGTATCACTGAATAGCAAATACACAGCCGTACTGTTACGCAGAGCGATGGGACGGGATATATATATACGCGTCCCTGTAACATATATCAACGCCACGGAGAACAGCGTCATCCTGCCCGAGTTTCATATAGCGATAGTTTGTCACCCAAGAAAAATGACCTAAGGACGTTTGACACGTTCTTAAAGATCCCTGGGACTGGGTTTAATCCATCATCTGATATTACAGGAGAGAGGATCTGACATACACGAGCGTGCACACACATATAGGTACACACAAACTCACGCATATCACATCAAAATTTTTTAGATTAGGTTATCATCTGGATGGGTGATCGTCATTGAAACGCACGATCTTTGCGGCGCTGATTTCCAGGTGGGGCTGCTGGAAAGCCAATCAATTGCCACTTGATTCCATTTCGGAACGGATAATTGAGTTGGGGAGGTTATGAGAAATGCTTAAGTGAACCATCGCTGCAGAGTTAATTGCAACAACGCGATAAGCAATTAGCGGAGATAATTAGTCGCCTATTGGAGCCAGTGCAGGATGGTGTTAAGGGTGCATGATTCTCCCCCAAAGAGACTAACGAATATTATCTTATAAAAATCATTGAAAATTGCCGACTTATTTCCTCTGCAGGTGTGTGTGTGTGTGTGTATATATATATATATATATATATATATATATATATATATATATATATATATATATATATAATCATACATAAACAGGGAAATAAGTACAATTTCCAATATTTTGTGAGAAAAAATTTGTTAACCTCTTTGAGGTGAATCCTGTACTCGTAATAATATATATATACATATATATATACATATATATATATATATATATATATATATATATATATATATATATATATATATATATATATATATATATATATATTCTAGAGAAACTTACTGGATGACCCACAGGCAAATATATATATATATATATATATATATATATATATATATATATATATATATATATTATATATATATGAAACAAATCATGGAAATGAAAAGAATCCACATACTATAAACAAACTATTCGTACTTATCTGAATAAACGAATCGTACTTATCATCCCTGTAGACTAAGTAATAAATTTCATAGCGGCATCTCATCTTCGAAAATCACGCGATCGCTCTCCATCCCAAAAGGCCATAAATAACAGCGTCCTCTTCATACTGAAGGAGGGATGCAGATGCGCTCGTAAATCACCTCACTTGGTTTTTACCATGTGCTTGTGAGGCTCACTGTGACCCACAAGTGCTTGCGCCTGGTAAATCCATATTTTTCCCTTTATATGTCCGACGTATCACAAGTGCTTGCATCTGGTAAATCCATATTTTTCCCTTTATATATCTGACGTATCACAAGTGCTTGCATCTGGTAAATCCATATTTTTCCCTTTATATGTCTGACGTATCACAAGTGCTTGTATATGGTAAATCCATATTCTTTCCTTTATACGTCTGACGTATTAGAAGTGCTTGCTCCTGGTAAATCCACATTTCCCCTTTATATACCTGACGTATCACAAGTGCTTGCACCTGGTAAATCCATATTTTTCCCTTTATATATCTGACGTATCACAAGTGCTTGCACCTGGTAAATCCATATCTTTCCCTTTATATATCTGACGTATTACATAAACTACAGTAACATATGTCAACAGCCGAATTGTCACTCAACACAAATGGCTCTGGAATGTCATCTGTTTGGTACAATGATCTTTCAGGAATAAGAATTTGTTATTTTCCTCGGTCACTAAAAAATATTATCATTATTATTATTATTATTTTTTATTTATTTATTTATTTTTTTTTTTTAAATCACAGTCCTCCAATTCGACTGGGTGGTATTTATAGTGTGGGGTTCCGCGGTTGCATCCTGCCTCCTTAGGAGTCCATCACTCTTCTACTTATGTGCGCCGTTTCTAGGATCACACTCTTCTGGGCATGAGTCCTGGAGCTACTTCAGCCTCTAGTTTTTCCAGATTCCATTTCAGGGATCTTAGGATCGTGCCTAGTGTTCCTATGATTATGGGTACAATTTCCACTGGCATATCCCAATATCCTTCTTATTTCTATTTTCAGATCTTGATACTTATCCATTTTTCCCTCTCTCTTCTCTTCAACTCTGGTGTCCCATGATACTTTCTTCTTGATTTTGTCAATCAACGTCACGTCTGGTCTATTTGCACGTATCACCCTATCTGTTCTGGTACCATAGTTCCCTAGAGGATCTTTGCCTGATCGTTTTCTATCACTCCCACAGGTTGGTGCTTGTACCCTATTATTATTATTATTATTATTATTATTATTATTATTATTATTATTATTATTATTATTATATTATTATTATTATTATTACTACCAACCGATTAAAAAAAAACATACTTCAAAATATTATTTAAAAAAAAAGTTTGAATGACTACCTATACAATAAAAAGTTTTCAACGGATGATATAAAACCTCACGTTTTCGTAACCTGATAAAACGTGAAGTTATTACACAAACTCTCAAGATTCTGAGACCAATATTCAGTAGAAAACTACCTCAGAACAAAAGTAATTTCGATACACGACATGAGCATAGGAGAGTCAATCTATTTCGATATACGACATGAGCATAGGAGAGTCAATCTATTTCGATATACGACATGAGCATAGGAGAATCAATCTATGACAATACTAGAACACACTGTTCGTTTTAGTTTTCTGTAAAAGCAAACAACTACGATATCTATTTGTCTGTCCGTCGGCACTTTTTCTCCCTCCGCCCTCAGATCTTCAAATCTACTGAGGCTAGAGGGCTGCAAATTGTTATGTTCATCAGACATACTAAATTGCAGCCATCTCGACTCAGTAGTTTTTATTTTAGTTAAGGTTAAAGTAATACTTCAGAAAACGCTGTTAAATTCTGGGCCAGTGTCCTCCTAAAACATTCTGGGTTATTCTCTAAGGACAACGCCGCGATAAAAGTCTGTCCTTGACAAAGAATACATTTTCTCTTTTGCCTTCAGAAATAAAAAAAAAAAAAAAGAACTTAATTCGATTCCATGTTTTAAAATATTCGCTTTTCTGCGTGCATGCTGGAATTAAAAAAAAAACGTCTAAAAGCAAAGACGTTTTCTGGATTAAAGACGGAATAAAAGACGTGTCCTAAATTATTTCTGTTACAGCTGATTTTCTCGTCATTTCTTAGGGGATTCAGCTTGTATTTCTTTTTTAATTCACTGTATTTCTCCATGGTAACAAAACGGAAATCTTACGCCGTCAGTGAACGCGTCGATACAACAAAGGTTGGCATCTGGTTGTCCAGCTGAAGCAGGGATATATTTTAGGCAAAATAATAGTATTGCCCTTTGCCTCTGTAAACGCAAATGTGACCTGTAGTGACCTTTGGAAACCCATTTTGAGAACTTCTTTTCCGATACAGCGGAATCCTTTTTCTGTGGCTATGAGAAGAGAGGGTGGTATTTTTGCATGGCTAAAATACATACTAGAAGTTTCATGTCTTGGAATACAAATAATAACTGGATTTTTGGGTCTCACTCAGCATTTATTGTTGGCAGAGTATTAAGATTTTCTGACCGATTATATCATACTTAAGACTTGCAATCAAAATTTACTTTGGTTAAATACTGAGTCAGTGTACATCTTTCATAAGTACCAGCGCAATCTGCATTCCCTTATTGCTGACGAAATTGCATTCAAGATTCTTCGTGGAAATGACACTTATATTATTTGTAAGGAACAGGGACCACAATATGATTCGTAATTCCTATTGTGCCAAAGAATTGCATTGGTTTAACAATGCTTGAATAGTATAGTTGTTGGTCAATATTAACTTGGTATTAATGTGGGGAAAGCTATACTTATACTAGAGAAGTAAAAAATATATTTAAGTATAGCTTTCCTCACATTAACTCCAAGAACTGTAGTATTGGTTAAGGGCTACCCTTAAGCAGAAGCCCGTGCCAGCACAAGGCTGGTTCAATCAAAAACAACACAAACAGTTACCTTCAGAGACAAGCAGGCATTCAGCACATAGCTTCGATGATGCTGTTAATACTTTAATACTTCCTGGGTGTGTTCATGGTGATTTAATTGCAGTCTGGATGAGTCTTCATCTTTGCCTTTTTTAAATACTACAGATTCTTTGCGACTTAGTTTTGGTTTTTGGTTGCAATTATTCACTTTAATGTAAATTTGGAATTCTGTTATCATAATTCAAGGTGGCTCCGTTTTCGTTTCATCTCTCATAGTAAAATTCCGCGCTTGATATATTATTGTTCAACCCACATACAATTAATGAGTGACATCTTGAATGACCAATACAAAACGCGTTGGAATGATCTTAACTGAAATAATTAGCAGATTGAGTTTGATTTTTAAATCACCATCATATTTAGAGTTAATCTTTTATTACCTTCTGTTGTCAGTTTTCTTTGACAGTTCACATTCAGAAATTAAACCTTTGACAGTTCACGTTCAGAAATTAAATCTTTGACAGTTCATATTCAGAAATTAAATTTTTGACAGTTCACGTTCAGAAATTAAATCTTTGACAGTTCACATTCAGAAATTAAATTTTTGACAGTTCACGTTCAGAAATTAATATTGACAGTTCATTCAGAAATTTAAATTTTTTGACAGTTCACGTTCAGAAATTAAATCTTTGACAGTTCACATTCAGAAATTAAATTTTTGACAGTTCACGTTCAGAAATTAAATCTTTGACAGTTCACATTCAGAAATTAAATTTTTGACAGTTCATGTTCAGAAATTAAATCTGTGACAGTTCATATTCAGAAATTAAATTTTTAAAAGAGATGAAGCTTCTTAAGGCATTCATGTTTACGTTCTGTACATGTATATATACACGTACGTCTGGTATTAAATTTTGTTTTTAGCCCACCTATTCTAGGATCGTCTTAACCTGCTCTATTCAGAACGGGACCACACCTTCAGTGCAATAATGGCATCTCCCTTCGCCTCCAGAAATGAGATTATCCCCTGGAAATCCAGCGAGAGCCTCGGGCATTGTTCATTAAGACAGCAGGGGGGTCTTTTTCACTTGTAATCCAAAATGAATTAGTTAAACTTGTAATTCAAAATGAATTTGTTAAACATTTCACGTGCCAGGACACCAACTTTATTCCGACGTCACAAAACGGCAACATTTCGCTCGTAAGATTCGCATTTGTTGTTGAAAATACGCTCGCATTTCAGATTCAACTTCTGCAACGTAACTGCAGTCTTTATTTCGTCTTTTGCCAAAACCCCTTGATCTTACGCCGTATCTGGAATGAAACTTCAGCATTACTGAGCCTCATAATGAGAATGAAGTCTCGGTATGTGCCGGAATTGCATCAGGAGTTCATTTGATTCTATTTTTATTTATTCATTTATCTATTTTCTCGCCTAAAGTTGACTTTCATTTGTCGCATCAGTAGCTTCGACTAATTCCAACTGACTTTACCATAAGATTATTTCAATATATCTATTGAGATGTTTACGAATAGAGAGGGGGGTAAGGGAGGAAGGTGGGTGGGTATGTGGGTTGGCGTGGGGGCGTTGTCATATGTGATGAATGGCCCGACCCAACACGGATTAAGATTACATTGTTGATCCTCTAACGTTTCCAAACATTGTTTTAACGAAGTATTAAGTTCCCATGAATAGTTTTGCGACCTCCTACAGTCAGTTAACCACCAGGTATGTAACTAAATATTTATGACACCAGGGGCAAAATAAGTTTATCTATGACACCAGGGGCACAATAAGTTTATTTCTGACACCAGGGGCACTATAAGTTTATTGATGACACCAGGGGCACAGTAAGTTTATTTCTGACACCAGGGGCACAATAAGTTTATTTCTGACACCAGGGGCACAATAAGTTTATCTATGACACCAGGGGCACTATAAGTTTATTTATGATACCAGGCGCACAATAAGTTTATCTATGACACCAGGGGCACAATAAGTTTATTTATGAAACCAGGGGCACAATAAGTCTATTTATGACACCAGGGGCGCAATAAGTTTATCTATGACACCAGGGGCACAATAAGTTTATTTATGACACCAGGGGCACAATAAGTTTATCTATGACACCAGGGGCACAATAAGTTTATTTATGACACCAGGGGCACAATAAGTTTATTTATGACACCAGGGGCACAATAAGTTTATCTATGACACCAGGGGTACAATAAGTTTATTTATGACACCAAGGGCACAATAAGTTTATTTATGCCACCAGGGGCACAATTAAGGTTTATCTATGACACCAGGGCACATAAGTTTATTTATGGCACCAGGGGGCACATAAGTTTATTTATGACACCAGGGGCAAAATAAGTTTATTTATGACACCAGGGCCACTAATAAGTTTATTTCTGACACCAGGGGCACAATAAGTTTATTTCTGACACCAGGGGCACTATAGGTTTATTTATGACACCAGGGGCACAATAAGTTTATCTATGACACCAGGGGCACAATAAGTTTATTTATGACACCAGGGGCACAATAAGTTTATCTATGACACCAGACACACAATAAGTTTATTTCTGACACCAGGGGCACTATAAGTTTATTTCTGACACCAGGGGCACAATAAGTTTATCTCTGACACCAGCACATAAAGTTTTCTTTTATGACAACAGGGCACTATGGTTTATTTCTGACATTTCCAGGGGCCTATAAGTTTATTTCACACCAGGGCACAATAAGTTTAATCTCTGACCACCCGGGGGCACTATAAGTTTATTTTTCTTGGACCACCAGGGGCACTAATGGTAATTTCTTTGACATTTCAGTGAGGCACTATAGGCTTAATTTATGGACACCAAGGGGAACTAATAAGTTTATTTCTAGGACACCAGGGGTGGGACACAATAATTTATTTATGACACCAAGGGCACAATTTAAGTTTATTTCTGACACCAGGGGCACTAAATAAGTTTATTTCTGACACCCAGGGGCCACTAATAAGTTTAAATTTATGACACCTAGGGGCACAAAAACTTTAATTTATGACACCATGGGGCCACTATAAGTTTATTTATGTCACCAGGGGCACTATAGGTTTATTTCTGACACCAGGGGCACTATAGGTTTATTTATGACACCAGGGGCGCTATAAGTTTATCTTATGGCCAACCAGGGGCAACAATAAGTTAATTTATGACACCAGGGGCACAATAAGGTTTATCTTATGGGACACCAAGGGCACAATAAGTTTGCTTACCTTGACACAAGGGGGGGGGGGGGGGGGGGGGGGGGGGGCCTAATATAGGTTAAAATTATGGGACACCAGGGGCCAAAACAATAAGTTAATCTATGACACCAAGGGAGCAACAATAAGTTTATTTATGGGACCACCAGGGGGCAACTATTAAGTTATTTATGATTACCAGGGGGCAAACAATAAGTTTTATCTATGACACCAGGGGTGTACAAATAAGTTTATTTATGACACCAGGGGCACAATAAGTTTATCCTATGAAACCAAGGGGCACAATAAAGTTTAGTTTATGACACCCAGGGGCACAATAAGCTTTATTTATTGACACCAGGGGCACAATAAGTTTATTTTATGACCACCAGGGGCACAATAAGTTTATTTATGACAAACAGGGGTGCACTATAAGTTTATCTATGGCACCAGGGGCACTATAAGTTGTATTTACTGGGGACAACCAGGGGCAAAACAATAGGTTTATTCTATGGACACCCAAGGGCACAATAAGTTTATTTCTGACACCCAGGGGCCACTATAGGTTTATTTATGACACCAGGGGGCACAAATAAGTTTATCGTATGACCAAGGGGCCAAGGGCCCAATAAGTTTCGTTTTTTTATGACCCAGGGGCCAGGGGACTATAAGTTATTTATGTGACCAGGGAAGGGGCACTATAAGTTGATTTATGACCACCAGGGGCACTGAATAAGTTTATCTATACACCAGGGGTTACAATAAGTTTAGTTTATGACACCAGGGGCACAATAAGGGTTTATTTTATGGGAACCAAGGAGGGGTACAATAAGTTTATTTTCTTAGAACACCTAGGGCACAATAAAAGTGTTTTAATATTATTTATGAACAACAGGGGTCTTACATATAAGTTTTATTATTCTATGCCACCTAGGGGCACTAAATATAGTTTATTTATGACACAGAGGCCACAATAGGTAATTTTATCTATGAACATCCTAAGGCCACAATTAAGTTTATTATCTGACTACAGTGGGTGCACATATAGGATTTTATTATATGACACCATGGGGCACAATAGTATTTAATCTATGACACACCTAAGCGGCACAATAAGTTTCCTTTTATGACTACCATGGGCACTATAAAGTTTATTTTGACCAACTCCAGGAGCCTACTTATAAGTTTAATTTTATGCACACCAAGCGGGCACAATAAGTTTATCTTATACACCAGGCGGCGTACATAAGTTCATATTTATGACACCTGGGGCCCATTTTTAATATAATACAAGGTTGGCACCACAACCTCTCTTTTTTTATTCCAGCGACAGTGAATAACCGACAAATTGACAAGGAAGTGAGAGAGGAACAGAAAACAAAACAACAAAAAATAAGTTTATTTTTAATAGACACCAGTGAGGAATAGCAAAATCCAAGAATTTAATTCATATGACATCACCAATTAGGGCCACAATAATACAGTTATCAAATATGACACCAGGGGCCACTATAAGTTTATTTATAACACAGGGGCACACAGAATAAGTTATCTATGACACCAGGGAATAACGAGATTAAGTTTTAAATTTATTGACACAGGGACACATAAGGTTTATTCTATGACGAAGGCCAGGCGCCACTTAAGGAGTTTTTATTTATGACACCAGCGCGGCCACTATTAAGTTTATAATGTATAACACCAGCGCGCACTATTAAGTTTGAGTCTAATGGCACCAGGGCACAAGTGAGTTTATCTATGACACCAGGGGCACAATAAGTTTTTTATGACACCAGGGGCACGAATAAGTTTATTTCTGACACAGGATCACATAAGTTTATCTTATGACACCAAGTCACATAGTTATTTTCTGACACCAGGGGCACTATAATTTTATCTATGCACCAGGGCATCAATAAGTATATTTAATGCACCGAGGGCACAATAGTTCATATATGACACCAGCACATAAGATTATTTTCTGCACCGGGGGCAACAATAAGTTTATTTCTGACACCAGGGCACTAATAAGTTTTATTTATGACACCAGGGCACAATAGTTTCTATCTATGACACCAGGGGCACAAAAGTTTATTTATGAAAAACCACCAGGGGCACAATAAGTTTCATATCTGACACCAGGGGCACAATAAGTTTATTTCTATGACACCAGGGGCACAAAAGTTTATTTATGACCACCAAGGGGCACAATAAAGTTTATTTGATGCACCAGGGGCACAATAAGTTTATCTATGACACCAGGGGCCACTAATGAAGGGGTTTTATTTAGACACCAGGGGCACTATAAGTTTATTATGAACACAGGGGCATAAGTTTATCTATGACACCAGGGGCACTAATAAAGTTTTATTTCTAAATTTTGACACCAGGGGCACTATAAGTTTATTTATGACACCAAAGGGGCACATAAGCCTTATCTATGGAACACCAAGGGGCACTATAAGTTTATTTATGACACAAGGGGCACTATAAGGTTAAAGTCATCATTTCGTTCGTCTGGTTGATCGCAGCACAGGGACGGCCCCCTCCCGCTGCCCCCCCAGCCGCCGGCCCCCCCCCCCCCCCGAAGAGATTGCATAACAGTCCACACTACCAGAGAGAGAGAGAGAGAGAGAGAGAGAGAGAGAGAGAAGAGAGAGGGGGGGGGGGGGAGGGAGATGAAACTTGATTCGTGCAAGCAACGTCAATTCTTATGGTACATTTCAAGGTCAACTGTGATACTTCAGTCCGTGTGGTGTCGACATAAACTTTCCAAAATGGCGCTCCCCTCAACAGACCCCAATTGTATCAAAAGGATCGGTACTACCCACATCCCTTGGTGGGTATTTACAATAGCTCCTAGCAACAGGAATTTACACTTTTTTTTCACATTCCTTGGGGTTTTACAATAGCTCCTAGCAACAGGAATTTACACCTTTTTTTTAATTATTTCTTCCTTTTTTTTCTGTGCAGATGTGCGATGTAACAAGATCGTGTCCTATATTTATGGAGCAATTCATTCCCATCAAACAAACAAAGACAAAGGGACAGAAAAACGTCATGAACGCGAGGATATGCAAAGTGAATTATGTGAGGGTGTTCCCTTACTAACATGAAAACCCCGCCACTTGTAACGTCCAAAGTAAAACTAACACTAGCAGATATAAATATTAAATAAAAAGTTTTTGCCAGTATCATTAACCAAAATTTGCTGAGATAATTAAAATACTAACGAGAAATATGATGACCATCACCTGGTAATTAAAATGTAAGTACCCGTTAAAACTACGAAAACGTGAATGATCTCAAACCAAACGGATCTTATCTATTTGTGAAAACACTCTAAAAAAAAAAATTCCCAAATTTGCTGAGATAATTAAAATACTAACGAGAAATATGATGACGATCAACTGGTAATTAAGACGTAAGTCCAGAATAAAACTACGAAACCGTGAAAGATCTCAAACCAAACGGGTCATATCTATTTGTGAAAACACACCCAAAAAAAGAAAAAAAATCACTGACACACCCAGTTCTCCTATTTATAAGTCGCGACAGGCTGGTTCAAGATACCCTTACCCAGACTCTGCCATTACCCATCTCGCCAGGAGAGACGTTGTACTGAAGAGCTACTTTAACATTCTATATTTTGTTTGAAGCTTACAGCGTTCCACACAATAACCTACTTGTCACGTGTTTAACCAGAAGTGTAAAAGTTCCCGTATGTCCTACTGTACTGAAAGTGCATACTTTTCACCAGGTGTCTTATTATATAACCGAGTGGGACCATTTTATATGGCATTACCAATCTGAAGTTAACAAGACTATGTTGTATACCCAAGTACTCTCATTTTATACGGCATCGCCAATCTGATGTTAACAAGAAGTTTGATCATCTTAAATATTTCCATTTTTTTCATCACTGATGGAACCGATTTGAAATTATATTTTTCATAATCCATTTGACATGAGAAAATTATCTGGTTTCTATACATACACTTTGCCCCCCGCCACAACACACCACATTCATGATAGAATAAGGGTGAAAAACATTTATTTTAAATGTTTACTATATTAAAATCTCGCTTTAATATAAAATGTAATATATTTTTGAAGCACTTATTAAACTATAATTTCATAGGTAGTAAGGAGTCACACTGTGTCTTGAACCCTAGGGATTATGATGGAGATAGATGGAGGAAAATATTTACACAATTGTAATAATAAAATTTAAAAAAATATTCACCAAAAACGTGAAAAGAAACATCTTTACAGACCATGTTTTTCGTTTCGTCTAGACGCTGATGGTCACACCATGGGGTATAGCCAAGGACCTTCGGTATAGCAATGCCACCTCTTTACTTCTGAGCATGCAAACAAATACCCAAGTAACCCCCAATTCTCTCTCTCTCTCTCTCTCTCTCTCTCTCTCTCTCTCTCTCTCTCTCTCTCTCTCTCATACTGTAGATTACTTATGTCACCAATAACCTGTGGCATTTCGTATTCTGCTAAAATGCCTATATGTGCAAAGATTCTTCTTGTACTTGAACTATGAGCATAAAAATACTTAAAATATTAAATAAATTAAATACAATTCAATACAAAAGTGTTAAGAGACATGCGGTGCTAGATCTGGTTTCATGCCAAGGTCAACTGATCAATAATTCCATTTAACAGTGTTTCCTACACGAGGCAGAAAACCGCAGTAAACCAGAAACCACTTCAGAATGATTTTGCATATGTCAAGCGTCTACGACCTCGATGAAAAAAAAAATGAATAAAAAGGATATCACAGAGTAATAAAGGCGACACCCGTGACTTTTCCAAATGCATACGAAACCTAACAGGCCGTGTCCCATCTCACGCTAAGGTCATTAGGCAATAAAAAAAAACCGCATCACTTAAAGCTAAACACCTTTCCTGCGTTTTAATAAGAGTGGAAAACACCTGAACGCCAACATGAAAGCGGCGACAACCTCCCCCCCCCACCCCCACCCAGTTAATTGTCCCAAACATCAAATAAGTTTAACAGGGCGTGATTAGTATCAGACGTCTGCGAGATTCGGGTGAGCTGTGGGTGGTGAAGAGAGGAATGTCTCACCAGGCGCCTCTGCGGAGGAGGAGGAGGAGGAGGAGGAGGAGGAGGAGGAGGAGGAGGAGGAGGAGGAGGAGACAGCTCGCTCGACGTGCCAAATGTGACTCACAAATGCCAGGGGTGGCAGCACGAGGAAGTCAGTGTGAGAGGAGTGTGTGGCTAAATTCGGGGGCCACCAGGAAGTATACAGAGTAGAAGAGGGCATAAAGGAATACCATGATAATTATAAGGGAGTTACAGAATCATTGGCTACAAATATGTAAGCTTACTTAGATGGGAATTTGTCTTATATGAGCTCGCGTTTAATGACATCATACTCACATTTCGCAAAGTGAGATAGAAACACTCAGAGAGAGAGAGAGAGAGAGAGAGAGAGAGAGAGAGAGAGAGAGAGAGAGAGAGAGAGAGAGTAATATTTTTACCAAGATTATCACAAACACAAAATTGAATTGAATATGTGAGAGAGAGAGTAATATTTTTACTAAGATTATCACAAACACAACATTGAATTGAATGAGAGAGAGAGAGAGAGAGAGAGAGAGAGAGAGAGAGAGAGAGTAGTATTTTTACTAAGATTATCACACACACACAACATTGAACTGAATATATGAGAGAGTAAAATTATCAAACACACAACATTGAATTGGATAAGAGAGAGAGAGAGAGAGAGAGAGAGAGAGAGAGAGAGAGAGAGAGAGAGAGAGTAGTAGTAGTAGTATTTTTACTAAGATTATCACACACACAATATTGAACTGAATATATGAGAGAATAAGATTATCACACACACATCGAAATGAAGAGAGAGAGAGAGATGAGAGAGAGAGAGAGAGAGTAAGCTTTTTACTAGATTTACACACCACAACAATTAATTTGTAAATTGGGATAAGAGAGAAGAGAGAGAGATAGAGAGAGAGAGAGAGAGAGTATATTTTTACTAAGATTATCACACACAAGCACAACATTGCATTGGAATAAGGAGAGAGAGAGAGAGAGAGAGAGAGAGAGAGTAATATTTTTACTAAGATTATCACACACACAACATTGAATTGGATAAGAGAGAGAGAGAGAGAGAGAGAGAGAGAGAGTACTATTTTTACCAAGATTATCACACACACAACATTGAATTGAATATGTGAGAGAGTAATATTTTTACTAAGATTATCACAAACACAACACTGAATTGAATATGAGAGAGAGAGAGAGAGAGAGAGAGAGAGAGAGAGAGAGAGAAGAGAGAGAGAGACCTTACCTTACATCTTGTTCGGGTTGCCCTAGGTCCCTCAGTGTGAGGCACCTCTAAATGTCCTACCAGAGTTGCTAGTACATCTTCCGGTATATTTTGCATCTTTCCAATCTTGGATGGTCTGGGATGCAGTTTAGATATTTGTCGAGCTTATTCTTAAACACATCTACGCTCACTCCTGATATATTCCTCAGATGAGCTGGCAACGCATTGAATAGACGCTGCATTATCGATGCTGGTGCGTAGTGGATTAATGTCCTGTGTGCTTTCCTTATTTTTCCTGGTATAGTTTTGGGCACTATTAATCTACCTCTGCTTGCTCTTTCTGATATTTTTAGTTCCATGATATTTTCTGCTATTCCTTCTATCTGTTTCCATGCCTGAATTATCATGTAGCGTTCTCTTCTCCTTTCTAGACTATATAATTTTAAGAATTGTAGTCTTTCCCAGTAGTCTAGGTCCTTAACTTCTTCTATTCTAGCTGTAAAGGACCTTTGTACACTCTCTATTTGTGCAATATCCTTTTGATAGTGTGGGTACCATATCATATTGCAATATTCAAGTGGACTACGAACATATGTTTTATAAAGCATAATCATGTGTTCAGCTTTTCTTGTTTTGAAGTGCCGTAACAACATTCCCATTTTGCTTTACATTTGCCAACAGAGTTGCTATTTGATCATTGCATAACATGTTTCCTATTCATCATCACACCAAGGTCTTTAACTGCTTCCTTATTTGTGATGGTCTCATTATTAGGTCCCTTATATGCATATAGCTTTCTTTCTCTGTCTCCATAATTTATTGATTCAAATTTATCAGAGTTAAATACCATCCTATTTACCTCTGCCCAATCATATACTTGTTAAGGTCTCTTTGTAGAGCGTTCCTATCTTCATCACAAGTAATTTTCTCTACTTATTTCTTGTGTCATCTGCGAAACTACTCACTACCGAATCCTTCACATTATTGTCTATGTCTTCAATCATAATAACAAACAGTATTGCAGCTAACACCGTACCTTGCGGCACACCGGATATTACCTTGACTTCATCCGATTTCTCGTCGTTTGCAATAATATACTGTTTTCGTTGTGTAAAAATTCTTTTAACCATCTTCCTACTTTATCCACGATATTGTGTTTTCTAATTTTCTTCGCTAATATATTATGGTCCACTTTATCAAAAGCTTTTGCAAAGTCTAAATAAACCACATCTGTTTTCAATTTCCGCTTTTCATATTTTTGAATATGTTCTCACGGTGGACTAACAGTTGGGTTTGTGTACTTTTTCCGGGTACGAAACCATGTTGTCCTTTATTAAACAAATTATTTTTTTGTTTTATTAAATGTTTCATAATATTTTTCTTCATTACCCTTTCATACACTTTCATAATATGTGATGTTAGACTCACAGGCCTATAATTACTTGCCTCTAGTCTTGATCCACTTTTGAAAGTAGGGGTAATATATGCTAATTGTGCTCATCATACATCTTGCCTGTATCTACACTTTGTCTTAATAATATTGCAAGTGGCTTTGAGATAGAATGAACTACTTTCTTTAACAAAATAGCAGAATTCCAATCAGGCCCTGCAGCAGCTCCATTTTAATTTCATTAATAGCCTGCACAATATCAGCTTCATTAATATCTATGTCAGCTAAATATTCACTATTTTCATCCTTACTTCTATATCATTATCTTCATTATCTATTCTAGGGGTGAATTCTCTCTTATATCGTTCTGCCAGTATGTTGCAAATTTCCTTTTTTTCATTCGTTAATCTCCCTTCAATTCTCAGAGGGCCTATTTCTATTCTTCTTTTATTCATCTTCTTCGCATATGAGTATAATAGCTTGGGGTTTGCTTGATATTTAATAGGGTTTTTTCTTCCAAGTCCCCGTTTTTCATTTTCTTTTGATTGTATAATCTTTTGTTCTGCATTTTCTATCTTACTTTTTAGTTCTATAACTTTCCATGCATTTTTTTCTTTTGCAAGACCTTTTTTCCACTTTCTGATTTTCTGGAACAAGATCCTTCTGTCTCTTGGTATGCCATGAATGATGTTTACTTTTCTTCTTCGGTATATATTTTTCCACTATTTTCTCCAATATTTTATAATATCTCCGTATTTACCCTTATGTCATCAACTTACGAAAATGTTATCCCAATCTTTGTTTAATTCTTCATTAATTTCTGACCATTTTATATTTTTACTGTAGAAGTTGTATTTTCCATATCCTTCTCACTTTTTCATTTGCTTGCTTATCTCTATTTTCACTTGCTTTGGAATGAACTGTAATTCTATGACATTATGGTCTGAAATATTCGCATTATAAACTATTATTTCTTTAACATAATTCATCTCGTTCACAAATACTAGGTCTAAAGTATTTTTCCTTTCTTGTTGGCAGGTGATTTATTTGTTGAATGTGTATTCTAGTAGCATATCTAATAGCTTTTCAAATTGCCTCTTATCTTCTGCACTACTATTACTCTCTTTTTTATATGTAATAAGTATACAACCATAATCTCCTATTCGTTCTTTCCATTCTACGAAAGGAAAGTTGAAGTCACCAGATAGGAGAATAGTCCAGTCCTTGTGATTTCTACATATATCATCCAATTTTCAATTATTAAGTCAAACTCTTTAGTATTAGGAGGTCTATATATTACTATGTTCATCAATTTTTCAGATTCAAATTCTACGCTATTAGTTCACATTCCTAGTTACTATATTTCTCATATATTTTTCCTTGTTTTTTTGTCTTTCCCATATATTGCGGTTCCCCCTTGATTCCTATTTTTTCTATCTGATCTATAAGTTTGGAACCCTTTTATTTGATCATCATTCCAGTCTCTTGGGAATACCAGGTTTCACTTATATTCATTATATCTATTTTCTTTTCATTTTGGGTTAGTTCTTCTAAGTACTCTATTTTTCTTTTTGAGTTACTCGTAACTAAACCCTGCGCATTCATCACTATGATGAATCTTATTCAATTCAATGTTGTGTGTGTAATAATCTTAGTAATAAATAATTCTTCTTCAATTAATCAATCTTAAGAGACTAATTTGCAACGGAAAATAAAGGCACAAATTACTAGCCATGTCATGCAACCTCTAAATCGGCAGCTCTCGATACTTATTGCGTTTCGCTGCCTAGGCATGACAGCAGCTATCATTCTTTGGCAGCTCATTTGATTCCTGTCAGGCAGCTGCTGTTATTGTTCAAGTATTAAAAGCTGTTTATGATAATTTCAGTGTCCCTGCGTCCGTCTCATGAAGAATCAAAAAAGTCTATTGATTTGTAACAATAGTGAATGTGACCAGAGCACTTTATTGAGTTTGTAAACTATTTAGTTGCCGTTATTGAAGCACATCTATAAACTGGAGTCACATTAACAGTGGTCACCAGCGCATGTCTTGATGATCACTGTAGTAGATCCTCCAGTTTAAAGGCTCACATCAAAAGCTCCAGCTAAATTGAGGAAAAAAGGAATCTAGCGCAAACAAAAAATGGTTTGCTGCATCTTGACGATCCTGAGAGGGAAGCAAGGACACTGAGATCATCATAAACATCGCTTAACACTTGAACAATACCAGCAGCTGCCTCACACAGGAATCGAATGAGGTTAAAGCTTCATTAATATTCGGTATGCATACATCGTCTGAATATTACATACACATACCTCGCGAACGGGGGGTCTAGAATTCGGTACTGACACACGAAAATTAATTTGCAATTTAAATTTAAAATATTCTTTCATACGGTACTCTTTTTTTTTTTTTTAATCATAACAAATTTGTTATAATTGAAGAGCGTTTTCTCATTTGATTTTCGAACCCTGAAGTTCTCTCAAAGTGATAGTGGATAAATGAAAACAAATGTCTGCATAAAACTATTTTTTAAAATCTACCAGCAACACTTTTAATTTTGCATTTAACTTTGGTTTAAAAATCGAGTTCTTACATAAAAAAAAAAAACTTTTTTTAAACTCTACCGACAATTCTTCTAATTTTACATTTCACTTTGGTTTAAAAATACAGTTCTTACTCCATCTAATCTTCCTGTCAATTTCCCTCATTTCTGAGAGACTTTTTACTTCGCCAACCAATCACTTTCTTGAAGCTTCTGCCTTTTCACATATCTTTGCCTTTATTCACACTCTGCTTACTTCTTGAAATCATTTACCCTCATGAATCTCTTCTCTGCAAATCATCCACTTAGTTGTAGCTTCTACATCTCATTATTCTAATTGTTGGTTCCCAGATATCTTTGTTATTTGTTCCTTTAAACATCAAATGAATTTCTCGTTTACACATTTTTATTTCTGTTACCCACTCCAATCACTTTAATGAATCTGTATCTCGGTATTTACTTCCCCTCCCCTCATCATCTCGTCTCGAAATTCTCCCTCATTCTCATTCAATTCATCGTTACAGGATCTGAATTCATTATTCCCTCATCATTCATTCATGAAATTCTTACAGTGTCATACTTCCTTACAAGATTCGTGCTCTCTCGTTTGCATATAAGATCAAGACAGTTTTGGTGTACTGGTGATCTTCCTCATTCAACACAATCCTCTCTCTCTCTCTCTCTCTCTCTCTCTCTCTCTCTCTCTCTCTCTCTCTCTCTCTCTCTCTCAAGGGAGCCGTATTTCTGACACTTGTATTGTTTCAAAACAAATTTTATGTTTCTCCGCAACGGCATACTTTTTTTATTCCTGTACCTTTGGGCATATTTTTCATTCCTGTCCGTTTCCCGTTCTTTCAGGGCATACCTACAAGGTATATTTTTAAGGCATACTTTCACTGCATACTTTCAAGGCATACCTTCGAGGCATACTTTTAAGGGATACGTTCAAGGCATACTTTCAAGGCATACTTTCAAGACATACCTTCAAGGCATAGTTTCAAGGCATACCTTCGAGACATATTTTAAGGCATACGTTCAAGGCATACTTTCGAGGCATACCTTCGAGGCATACTTTCAAGGCATATTTTCAAGACTTATAACTGATACTTTCCTCTTCCTGGCATGATGTAGTACATGTCCGTAACAGCCGCAGAGCGAATTATACATCTACAATATTGCAATACTAAGACAAACCATTTGACAGACAACTGACCGAACTGTTTACGTTTATTCTGGCAGAAAAGGGGCTGAATATTATTCCAAATTCTGGAAATTGTTCAAGAGAATATTATGAAGTAAATATGTCATGAAGCTAAGCGCACATTCAATATTCTGAAGGAATGAATGAGTGGAATTGATCGCAGTGAAAAATTTTCACAGGCCTAAATGTATATATCTGTGAAATGAAAGAGAGAGAGAGAGAGAGAGAGAGAGAGAGAGAGAGAGAGAGAGTCTAATGATGTAAATAACGTTCCATCCTCAACACTAAAATTGAGCGTATGAATTTCAGATAAAAAATAAGTTTACCCATTCGAACGAAGACTGCCAATATAACTTCGCATAATTACGTTCCAGTGTTCCAGGTATCAGAGAGAAAATCAGAGAGGACTGGCTTAAAAAAAATGAAAAAAGAAATGGAAAAAAAGGAATCCATTAGACTTTAATTACTTTCCTTTCGAACCCAATAACTCACTTTCCAAGTTCGCCCCTTGCGTATCTTGGTGATGATGGTAATGACAGCGGCGGTGGTGGTGATGATGATGATAGTGGCACTGTGATAAATGATAGCTCAAAGAGTCGGAAAATATGATCGCTAAACTACTAAATGCTTTAAAATGGGGAAATGTCACCACCGAAGATATAGAAACGTATGACTGAACGCCATACTTTCAATTAAAAATTCAAAAAAGGGTATATAATCAATTTACCCTACAGCACTCATATCAATAAAAGCTACAGTTCCAAAAATAAATAAATAAATAAATACACACACACACACAAACACACAACTACAACAACAACAGTGACAATGAAGAAACATATCTTGACCTACGATGACCTAGAACAGGGCTTCTTGACGCTTTGATGTCTCCAGACCCACAATGCATTGCCCATTATGGTTCCATACCCCCTTTGTTAAGTTCACTTAAATCGTATTAATAGAACATACAAGAGAATCAGAAGTATTTATAGTTTTATATAGTTATTTATCTACAAAATGTAGCCATGTAATACACTGACACAATAAAAGCAAATATATGCAAATATCCAGAGATCAAGTCCCATACCCGCAGCATGTGGTTCTCATGCCCCCAAGGGGTATGGATAACCCCCCTGTTAAGAACCCCTGATCTAGAATTTAATCGAAACAAAGCATAGATATTAAAGTAATAATTTAATTCTAATAATTCAATTATACAAACAAGACTTGGAAACTAAATTAACAACACAGCTGATGGGAGGAAAGTAGCACTCTACTGAGGGGAAAAAAAACAACGTCCTTTCTTACTCTTACCTGGTTGATAAAAAACAGCAACTTCCAAAAAATACACGCAACAGAAAGGATGGCTTACCTGAAAATAAAAAGAGAAAACAGTCGCTCAAAATTAAATTATGATACTGAAAAAAAAAAAAATTATTTCTAATTCGTCAGATTAAACTGCCAAACGAAAGATTCCGCGAGGGAAACTATTTAAATAGAGAGAGAGAGAGAGAGAGAGAGAGAGAGAGAGAGAGAGAGTTACAAGGATTAGGATGTCTCAAAGACTTGTTAGTCCATCCGAGGAGACATCGTGCTCTCACTTATCTGTAGGAGCAGGTTTGACTGTGCATTCACAGAGAGAGAGAGAGAGAGAGAGAGAGAGAGAGAGAGAGAGAGAGAGAGAGAGAGAGATCCTGTATAGCTAGAACAGGTGCCAAGCCATCAATCTAACTAGCACAAATCGAATGACATGATCAATCATTTCAAAAATAACCGAATAATTTCCAGGTAACCACTAAAATACTTTCGTAAAACTGTCTGTTCAGAAGATCAACCTGGTCAAACCACACGTTACCTGCAAAAGGGTTTGAAGGAGCTAAAAAAAAAAAAAAAAAAAAAAAAAAAAAAAAATGCGGTTGCATAAGTAAAAAAAAAAAAAAAACGCGGTTGCATAAGTAAAAGGCAGGCACTGCTACCACCAAAAAAAAAAAAAAAAAAAATCAACAATAACAATAAAACACTTAATTTTAGGCATGGGAAGAGCCAAGAGTTTAATGTTATCGCTCCTGGAAACGGCATTTAGGTTTCACAAAGTTATAAGTTACTAACTCTTGTTTGCCAAGAAACTGTGAACACCGTCGTTATATCAAGGCAGTGCCCACGTATATTTGCCTTAATTTTACTCTTATTTCCGCTGGATACCTTAAAAAAAAAAAAAAAAAAAAAAAAAAAAAGTGCCTACACACCAAACGGTATTCTAAACGAGTCTAACAGTCCTGTATACCGTTTGTTAAATATTCAAATATGACTCTGAGTCCCCTAAGCGAGGAGGCTGAATTCTTTGAAACAGTATAGCAGAAGGAGAAAGGGGGCGGCGGCCCAGACAGCTAGCAAAAAAATGTAAAGGAAACTAAAGGTATAACGTTCCCCCAAACAAATATTTTCGTATTTTCCTTTCTACGGCCTGCAAGGTATTAATTTCCTTCTCTCTCTCTCTCTCTCTCTCTCTCTCTCTCTCTCTCTCTCTCTCTCTCTCTCTCTCTCTCTCCTGTCATTTTGTTGCATCAAAAGTCACATGTTCTGAAACGTATAAGAGTATCATCTTTCGCTATCTTCTACCGGTATGGAAAACTCTCTCTCTCTCTCTCTCTCTCTCTCTCTCTCTCTCTCTCTCTCTCTCTCTCTCTCTCTCTCTCTCTCTCTCTCTTTTCTGGCCATGATAAATAAACTTTCATTTTCTTGGAGGCATTTTACAAAACTGTTAATAATTATATTCACTCGAATTCTTAATTAAATAGGACAAATTAAGAGTCGTTTGTGACCCATTTCTGTGTTTATATTTCCTAACGTTTTTCTATATAATCCGCAGAAATTCCGCAATTTTCAATTTTCTACGAACACAAAATGCAATAAAAAAAGGAGGAGGAGGAGGAGGAGGAGGATCCAGCAAGCCTTCAAGTGGCAGAAATTCAACATTTTTCAATTTTCTACGAACACAAAATGCAATAAAAAGAGGAGGAGGAGGAGGAGGAGGAG
Organism: Macrobrachium nipponense; assembly: GCF_015104395.2. Taxonomy (NCBI): domain Eukaryota; kingdom Metazoa; phylum Arthropoda; class Malacostraca; order Decapoda; family Palaemonidae; genus Macrobrachium; species Macrobrachium nipponense. The sequence continues at coordinate 41,753,303 of NC_061106.1, forward strand.
GAGGATGATGATGCAGCAAGCAAGCCTTCAAGTGCAGAAATTCAACATTTTCAATTTTTCTACTAACACAAAAATGCCATAAGAAGAAGAAGAAGAAGAAGAAGAAGAAGAGAAGAAGAAAAGGAAGAAGGGAGGCGGAGGAGGAGAGGAGGAGGAGGAGGAGGAGGAGGAAGGAGGTAAGAAGAAGGAAGAATTACGAAGAAAAAAAGAAGAGGAGGAGGAGGAGTAGGAGGAGGATCGAGCAAGCCTTAAGTGGCAGAAATTCAACATTTTTATTTTTCAATTTTCTGCTAACTAACAAAATGCCATAAGAAGAAGAGAAGAAGAAGAAGAAGAAGAAGAAGAAGAAGAGGAGGAGGAGGAGGAGGAGGAGGAGGAGGAGGAGGAGGAGGAGGAGGAGGACCCAGCAAGCCTCAAGTGGATCCCCCGAGAAACGGACAAATCTCTCATCTCCTCCAGACAGTTTTTAACCCAACTTGAAAGAGGAGACCGACCCGGATACCCCTCGATTTTTGGGTGCGAGATAAATGGGAGAGGAAGGGACGGGTGGAAAAGAGATACGCCCACAAAAAAGAATGCAGGGCAGAGGGAGAAAGCTTTTCTTATACAACTGACAACTGAGGAAGTGACAAATGAAGAGATAAGACTCAAACTAAACTTTTTGCAGACTCAAACTAAAAGAAGGTACGACGACCATTTTGATTTCAAGGAAGCAACTAAATTTGAACATACAGATGGTGTTATATTTTTGAGGAAATATGAATAATTATTCATTCATTAACATAAGTAGGCATAAAATGTATTGTTTGTTTGTATGGTGTTTTGACGTTGGATGGAACCAGTGGTTATTCAGCAACGGGACCAACGGCTTGACGTGACTTCCGAACCACGTCGAGAGTGAACTTCCATCACCAGAAATACACATTTCTCATTCCTCAATGGAATGCCCGAGAATCGAACTCGCGGCCACCGAGGTGGCAGGTCAATACCATACCGATCACGCCACTGAGGCGCTCTTTGCAACGACAATAATTCCAATGGGCGACGGTTAGTCGGGTCCGGTATATGGGATCCATTCAGTTCGTTATCGCTTATTTTCTTGTCTTCTCTCTTGTCAGTTTTTATCAATATTTCTGTATGCCTTTGTGAGTTTATTACGATATTTAGTTAATTCGATTACAGACTCGATTCAATTACTGTGTCTACAGAAATACTGATTCACTTTGACGCATGTCTGTATGTCTACTACATGGGCAGTTTTCAATACGAATTTTGTCAGCTGATCCAAGACCTGCTCCCTACCACAGTCGACTAACTGCTGGTTACACAAGGGGTAGTTCGCAGCTAACGTAAACAGACAGAATGGTATTTAACGTACATGCTGCCTTCACGTACATACTCGCTACGAGGTGAAATAAGCATTAAAATTTTTATTGTATATCATACCAATAAACTCAGATTAATAAAACAATGAACAAGATAAAAAAAAACAATCAAAACTGATATTATATCCATGAAACCTATAACCGCAGATCCTATAACTGCAGATCCTATAACCGTAAATCTGCTGTTTAAAAAACGTTGTAGCAAGAGTGAGAGATGGAAAATCATTGACTGGGGATAAATGACACAAGTACGGAAGAGTGAAAATGAAACAGATAGCTTCCGCGGGAAGTTGGAATCCTATTCCAGGATTCCAGCTGGTTATGGAACCGGAGGGAGAATGGCTACGGCGACTCATGTAATACGTATGGAAATTCTTGTCCAGTCACATTCTAAAGGGGGCTCGATCGCTGGACATAAACGCCATCGAGAGAAAGAATGTCCATTACTTTACCGAGGAGAAATGGGTAGGGAAAATATCTTAAGGAAATCTGTAAGTTGATGGAGAAAGGAGTGATGAAAGTAGTATGGTGGGTTCCACGTATAAAAAAAATGAATGAGGCTGTTAAAGGAAGCGAGAGGAAGAAAAGAGGAAGGAAGACGTGGAGGTTATTGACAGTAGATGTCTACACAGCATCAAAGTAACAAGAGGAAAGGTAGAGATCTACGGAAAGATTCAGATAGGGCCCAAAGTTTAGCTTAGGTAGAAAGAAAGATCCTGACTTTTTTTTTTTACGTCTCAGGAAATCTAGAGGGTGGAACCTCCAACTGGATAAAAATAGCACGTTTTAAAAGCCCTGTGACTACAGTGAAGGAAACAATAGAGAGAAGAACTGACAAGTGTTTAAAAGTGTAAGGACGAGAAAAGCTGAAATGCCTTCAACGTGGATGTCATATGAGGGTTTTTTTTCTTAGCATTTTTTTTTATCTTTCAAGCTTCTTAAAGAAGGGCGTGTCAGAACCTGTGTCTTGATGACCTCCGTCACTTCAGATTTGGAAGGACGAAATGAAGGATATGGCAGAAACGTTTGCAACCCATAATAAAACGCAAACGACCGAGGAAGCCAAAATTTGGTCAGAGTTACCATTGGTCAAAAACGAAAGTCGACATTTCTATCAAATCATTCTGCAGTCACCCACTGTCACCTCGGTATATAAAGGAACTGCATTAGAAAAACGATGTTAAAGTTAAAATCCACCTGGGCCTTCTGCGAGGATCATAAGGCAGGAGCTGATCTCGTGTTTCTTTGGAAAAACAAGGGAGGAAAAAAATTTACCAGCGAACGGGATTAACGAGTTGGCAAAACAAAGCGAAACGAAGCAACTTTAAGCAACTGACTAAAACCTCTGTTCCTTGGCACACAGGGCACGCGAAATCATCCCTTGGCAACGTGCTGCGGGTATCAAGTGAAAACTTTGCCAGTTGCAAAGAAGCAGTTTGATGTGAAATCCTAAAGGAGGGAACAAAGAAGCCGGGCAAAATTTTCGAAATAGTCTTCCTACAGAACAGCATCACGACCTGAAACGTCCAACTTCGATGGCAAAGTTCGCGTATTTTTTTTTTTTCAGTTTTTAATCGACTGTTGCGTTCACTAAATACTAATATACGTACAGACACACAAGCACATACATAAATATAAACACATCCATCCATATATAATATATATATATAATATATATATATATATATATCTATATATATAATATATATATATATATATATATATATATATATATATATATATATAGATGCTTATGTATTTGTATACATATATGCAAATGACCAATTGTCCGTGTTACCAGGAAAGGTAGTTTGAAAAGAAGTTTGTAATATACGCTAATTTCTTGCTCCAAGGATAATAATAAAATAGGCGGCGCATTCTTCAACGCTTGCATTTGCTACGTGTCCTTTCGCTCTCTTGGTAAACTAAACTTTTGTCTTTCCTACCTTGTTTTTTTCTTCTTGTTCTTCTCATTAAGAAAGTTTCCTGCTGGTGCCTCCGAGCAGGAGAGGAAGAGCGTTTTCTGCTCCTTTTGTTTTGGGGGATACCTTTCTGTTGTTTTGGGGATACCTTTCTCTTGTTTTGGGGATACCTTTCTCTTGTTTTTGGGGATACCTCTCTTTTGTTTTGAGGAATACCTTTCTTTTGTATTGGGAATATAACATTCTTTTGTTTTTGGTGATACCTTACTGTTGTTTTGGGGGATACCTTTATTTTGTTTTGGGGATACCTTTATTTAGTTTGGGGGATACCTTTATTTTGTTTGGGGGGATACCTTTCTCTTGTTTTGGGGATACTTTCTCTTGTTTTGGGGGATACCTTTCTTTTGTTTTGGGGGATACTTTTCTTTTGGTTTTGGGGGTACTCTTGTTTTGGGGGATACCTTTCTCTTGTTTTTGGGGATTACCTTTATTTTGTTTTTGGGGTATACCATCTTTATTTTGTTTTTTGGGGATACCTTCTCTTGTTTTGGGGGATACCTTTCTGTTTTGGGGGAATCTTTCTTTCTTGTTTTTGGTTGGGGATACTTTCTCTTGTTTTGGGGGATACCTTTCTCTTGTTTTTGGGATATACCTTTATTTTGTTTTGGGGGATACCTTTATTTTGTTTTGGGGATACCTTTCTCTTGTTTTGGGGGATACCTTTCTCTTGGTTTTTTTTGGGGGGATTAAACCCTTTCTTTTTTTTGGGGATACCTTTCTTTTGCTTTGGGGATACCTTTCTTTTGTTTTGGGGGAGACCTTTCTCTTGTTTTGGGGGAGACCTTTCTCTTGTTTTGGGGATACCTTTCTTTTGTTTTGGGGACACCTTTCTTTTGTTATGGGGATACCTTTCTTTTGTTTTGGGGATACCTATCTCTTGTTTTGGGGATACTTTTATTTTGTTATGGGGATATCTTTCTTTTGTTTTGGGGGATACCTTTCTTTTGTTTTGGGGATACTTTTCTTTTGTTTCATTACTGGTAATAACAATAACTACGGTA
>NC_061106.1:41762670-41796983 GCF_015104395.2 Macrobrachium nipponense
ATATATATTATAATATATTAGATATATATATATATATATATATATATATATATATATATATATAATTAATTATAGCAAAGTAAGCTTCTCACAACGTAAACTGCAAGAAAGACTCGATAAATAATCTCATACACGGCCTTACAATTTATCAAAAGCTTTGATTCAGCGACATCTGTTAATTTCTTCATAAACTTGAAAGCATTTCTGTCCCATAGCTCTTCATCCTTACTCATTTAATTAAAACTTCCATGATTAAGCGTTCAAAGTTAATTTCCATGTTATGTCCAACTAAATGAATGATTCATCAGACCCAAATGCTGAACAATTGCTGGTGTACAATTTACTGACAACTAAGATGTAAGGTTGATTATCCAGTTGCACTGAATAATATATACGACTCCATAACTCGTAAAATATGAAAATATCTAAATCTGCAGGATTAATATAACTAAAACCAGCATATTCATCTCTAGAGAATTAATAAAACTAAAATAAAAATATCTACCTATACAGTTTTATTAGGCTAAATTGAAAACGTTTGACTGCACAAGATTTATTCAACTAAAGTTAACTTATTTAACCAGACAAATCTGAACCAACTATAACGAAAATATTTAACTATAGAGGTAACTCAGCTCAAATGAAAGTATTTACTTCTACAGAATTAACTCGACTACAATGAAAACATTCAGCTCTACAGAATAAATTCAACTAAAACCGCTTTGGATATTACACGTTCTGATATTGCCTGATCATCTGAATGAGAAAATGTTTTCGTGAGCAGCTGCGATAGCAAGGACATACCGACAGGCTCTGTCGACGGAGAGCAGGACTTTCAGCAAATGAAAAAATTGCTCACGCATCGAGTTAACAAATCCAGAGGCCACTGAACACACTTTACCACATCAGACAAACGACACCATAACTCGTTTTTGTTTGTGTGGTGCTTTTACGTTGCATGGAACCAGTGGTTATTCAGCAACGGGACCAACGGCTTGACGTGACTTCCGAACCACGTCGAGAGTGAACTTCTATCACCAGAACTACATATATCTAACCGAGGTGGCAGGCCAAGACCATACCGATCACGCCACTGAGGTTGATTACAACTAGATCATAACTCGTTACGTTACAAGAAATTTTCTCTTGAACGAATTTTGGTGTAATATTTCGTGGGAAGAAAATTGCTAGCAAACAGTTTTACACTCACACACACACACACACACACACATACACACACACACATATATATAATATATATATATATATATATATATAGTATATATATATATATATATATATATATATATATATATATATAGAGAGAGAGAGAGAGAGAGAGAGAGAGAGAGAGAGAGAGAGAGAGAGAGAGAGTTGTGGGGTCAAACAGACACTGAGAGAGAGCAAATAACTAAGAAACCTCACGTTTAACCTATGACGCTTCGGGATGCAGCTAAGAGACTCGATATAAAATTTTCATCTAAATATCTTACAAGTGGTGCAATCAAGGTAATGGTTGCGACTCGATAAAAAAAATTCTCGTGCTATCGTTCGGTAATTTGTGGGTCGTGAATTCCAGTTTACAGCCATTTTTTTTTTCTTCTGACCTTCAGTGCGTCCTCCGCACCACGACAAACAGACATACACACACATGCATAATATATATTATATATATATATATATATATATTATATATATATATATATATATATATACATATATATATATATATATATATACTACTAGATGACCAAACCGGCACTGCCTGGGAAAACTCTGAATAACAACCGATAAACAATCTCTTTTTCTCCTTAACACCACCTCTACTCTCTCTCTCTCTCTCTCTCTCTCTCTCTCTCTCTCTCTCTCTCTCTCTTCTCCATAACATCCCCTCTACTCTCTGAAAATATATATACCTGTACAAATATAAATAGTATTGAGTACTGAAGTAGATGTATGCATGCCAAATTTGAAAAATCCTCTTGCGCTGTTTTCACCTCATACACACAAGCTTTAAGAGTGAGTTAAGCTGTTCGAACTCACCTAAGACATGGAGCTTTATATATATATATATATATATATATATATATATATATATATATATATATATATATATATATATATAGTGTTCATCTAATTTCCTTTCATACATGTATGGCCTAATCGAGCAACTGGACTGACCACGAATGAACTCGAAACTGAAGCAAACATTAGAAAGAAAATCCTTACACGAAATCTACGAAAGAAACCCAGAAAATTTACATAGCAGAATATACATAAATCATGCAATCATTTCAGTTAACAAAGAGGATCATCTATCTAACTCTTTTGTACTGCAAGGGGCTCAAAGCATCAAGATACACTCTGCTAACATTCTCACAAGGTTTCATATTTTTTATTTTTTTTATTTTGCAGTATTGTTTGTGTACCTAAGTTATTCTGGTAAGATTAAGTATGGTCTTTTTTTTTCTTATACATTAAATGTTCGATTAAATCATAATAAAGACAACGCTTCTACTTCAAAAGAAGACACTGTTTTTGACAGTTGTGTCTAAAAAAGTAAAAAAGTTAAGTTTATCTGAGTTTAACAAGACCACTGAGCAGATTAACAGCTCTCCTACGGCTGACCCGAAGGATTATATATATTTTTACGAGGCTAGGAACCAACTGGTTACCTAGCAACGGGACCTACAGCTTATTGTGGGATCCGAACCACATTATATCGAGAAATGAAGTTCTAATCACCAGAAATAAATTCTTCTGATTCAAAGTTGGCGGAGTTGTGTCTCAGTGGATCTTAAACTCCTCTGATAAACTCCGCTCATTTAGCCCCAATCTCTGGCCATGAAATCTCGCCAACATCCTATACTGCAACGGACACACTACGTATACCTCGTTAACGACCGAAGTGCCCTGTAAAACGTACACTATGGTATTACCAGACGGACTTCAAGGGGGCCGTTTACGGGAGTTATCTCCCTTTCAGATTACCTCATTACATTGCACTGTAGCTCAGGGCGTCTTCGGGAATAGACCTTCGGGAGAGGTCTAAGATGTCCCTTACGTATCATCCTTATGACTCTCTCTCTCTCTCTCTCTCTCTCTCTTGATAGCAAATCAATAAACGGTCCCTTATTAAAGCCTCTGGCAAGGAGAGTTCCTTTGCCACCAAATGTAGCAGAAATGCTTTTGGCCAATGGTATGATCATCACCAATAGAAAAGGTTCTTGTTCTCAGAACAAATGTTTATTTATATTATATCATATATATATATATATATATATATATATATATATATATATGTCTATGTATATGTATATATATATATATATATATATATATATATATATATTATATATATATATATATATATATATATATATTAGGCTACAAATGTCCTTTAATATAGAATTCGCCCTACCTCGGAACTTAATACATTTTTCATTATGTTACCCCAAGGGGAATTTTTTAGTTGGTAATAATAATAATTTCGTCTTCTCGTGGGGATTGCGAACAGAGGAGAAATCAGGACTTCAGTGAGTTACCGAATCGACCAGCATGTGAGGTCACGCCACTGAAGTCCTGATTTCTCCTCTGTGCGCTGGTTCGAATCCACGAGAGGACGAAATTATTATTATTAACCAACTAGAAAATTCCCCTTCGGTCAACACACAAAGGATATTTGTAGCTTAATGCATGTATATGCATCACGGTGATGTGATAAAAATTCACGTGGTATATATATATATATATATATATATATATATATATATATATATATATATATATATATATAAGTTTATTATGTGTGTGTATATTGCCCAAACTGAGTCTTCAAGCGTTTGAAAAGCGGATGATATTTTGTCGCTTATTCTTTAATCTGAATTTATAAGGCAAGGTAACTTTCCCTCTTTCTCTTTATATTCATCACATTTACATCCATATCATATATACATATATACATCGAGCTACAAATGTCCTTTAATATCTAATTCGCTCTACCTCGGAATTAATATATTTTCATATATGTTTAACCGAAGGGGAATTTTTTAGTCGATAAGAGATTTGTCGGCTCATGGGCGCGAACCATCGACACTAATTCCGAGGTAGAGCGATTTAGATATTAAAGGACATTTGTAGCTCGACGTATGTATATGAATCACGGTAATGTGATATGACTTTTATATTATATATATATATATATATATATATATATATATATATATATATATATATATATATATATATATATTATATATAGTATAAAAGGAAATCTGGCAGGAAACGAAGAACCATAATGACCTCGCGGATCCCTTGAACACGATCTAATCCAGAACCTCCCTCAGCAACCACCTCCCCCCCCCACCCCGCCCCAAAGAGGGATATAGAATCCCAGCTATCTCTAGTCTCTTCCTTTTGTTTTGCATTTTTCCACGACAACCTCAAGAAGGCCATCCAGGTTGCACCAAAGCTGCTTATTTGACGATAAGTTTTTTTTTTTTTTTTTTTTCCAGTGCTCGAAAAGAATGGAACTGTTCTCTTGATGACCTTTAGCGGAATCTACTAACCTCCCTCTTGGCCATTACGGGGATCGTTTCTAAATCGACAGTTTTGTTAACTTTTTTTTTTTTTTTTTTTTTTCTTTGTTTTCTGCTTCAGTCCTGAAAGAATTGAAGTCTACTTAAAAGTACTTTTTTTCTACTCAACGCACAGCAACCATCTTGATTTAAATTCTGTGGTCGAAATATTAATTGTCTTTCTAGGTGTTTGTTTAACCTGCGATTGCAATTAATTAAGTGCGTTTGCGCTATCGTTTGAGAGAGAGAGAGAGAGAGAGAGAGAGAGAGAGAGAGAGAGAGAGAAACCATCCGACGAAACAATTAATTATGAGTCATTTGTGAAAAGTTTCTGTCAAAAGTAGGTAATATATATACAAGTGAAAAGTAATATATATGATACAAATAACTGTTCAGGGAAAAGCGTAACATAAAAAATAATGGATACGTCTTGTCAACTGTCCCTAGAATTACACGCAACTGAAAACAAGAGCATTACTTAGAAGTACCTCAATTAACTTGAAAAATTAAGAAATAACATATTTTTCATTCTGTTCTCCGCCCATTTGCCTTCTCGTACAAGAAAAAAAAAGTAGAGTGTTTGAAATCGCCAGGTGCGCCATGCAACTCTCTCCTCTCCCCCTTGAATGAAGGTGAGCACTGACGCTAACGACCCTTTGACACCAGCTAAGTTTTTTTTAAGTTGCTGGAATCAAGCGAAAGTTTGAAGAGGAGTTAAGTCCTAAGTTGGGCAAAATGAGAGTGCGTGAATATATAGAGCCAGGTCAGCAGTGCCAGTATTTCATCTCTGATAACACGGATAATAATAATCTGCCGTGAATATGATTTAAGATTTTCGAGGAGAAAGGCAATTCAGGGTGCCAGAATATTATTATTTTATGATTTATATTGAATTATAATTTTTTTGCTTATATATAAAATATATAAATCTGAGTGAGTAAAGTTTCATTACTATCGGATTTTTATTTTTTGATTCTATATAAAACACATAGGTTTGAATAAGTGGTTTCGTAATTCTCCTAGAATTTTTTTTTTATTCTATAAAATATATTGTTCTGAGTGAGTGAAGTTTCACTACTCTTCTAGATTTCTATTTTTTGCTTCTATATAAAACACAAAGTTTTGAATAAGTGGTTTCATTATTCTCCTAGAATAATTTTTTTTTTTTTGCTTCTATATAAAGTATATACTAGTTTCGAGTGAGTGAAGTTTCACTACTCTCTAGTTCTTTCAAAATAAAAACAGGCAACTGGCAAGGTAAGGTTCAAATTCAAGGAAAACAAACCACAAAATGACTGAAAATCTCAAAAATGCAAAGCTTTAAAATTTACCAAAATCGCATTCACGGTGCCAATCATCCAACGTTCTGATTCAACCGCTCTCTTACTTGGAGCGTATTTTCCACCTCTTACTCGGAGCGTATTTTCCCTCTCTTACTCGGAGCGTATTTTCCCTCTCTTACTCGGAGCGTACTTTCCCTCTCTTACTCTAAAGCGCACCACATTGCCAGCCAAAGAACCTCCATTCCGGTGATGCAATCTGATTAGCATATATTTGCCACATCACCGAAAACTCCTGCATCTCTATGAATGAGACTGATTTGGGACTGAAAGAATCAAACTGCTCTACGATTAAAAAATTAAAAAGCCTTTTCCTGTCGATATAAGGAAGGACTTACTGCTTTAGAATAGTTTTTTTTTTATTGACAGTTTTTAATCACTCATGTCTGCACAGACGCCACCGAGCTCTGACGTGACAAACAGAAATAACGAAAGTGGAAAGGAGACGAATACGTGTGATAAACCAAACGACAACGATTAACAGATTTACAACTTAAAGCGAGAGGAAGAGAGGAAATTGAGAAAGAGAGGAAGAACAGCGTGGCATAACGCAACCTGATTATAGGAAGTTTTTGCTAATTTGAGGAAGATACCTTCATTTCCATTAAGGAATAAACCCTTTTTCCTCGTCTTCTTTGCAGACGCGAAATCTTTTCGTACCTAAGGTAAATGGAGCGCTCGCGGTGTTTCAGAGAGAGAGAGAGAGAGAGAGAGAGAGAGAGAGAGAGAGAAGGGGGGCGGGCATTCTTTTCGTTAACGATAATAAATAACTCCCCAATAAACCTTCGCGAGTTGATTGCCCAAGACCGAGGGCGAACGCACCTTGAAAAGAACTTTTTTTTTTTTTTATTTTTTTCTTATATAATTTTTTTTAACCTAAAAAATTTTTTTTTTTTTTTTTTTCATAGAATAAAATTCTTAAGTTACATCGTTTCTTTTTAAAGCAGGTTACGCTTTTGCAAGCGTGGTTACACTTCCAAGTTTATGAGAACGTCTGACCATTTTCGAAATGGAAAAAAAAAATATTTGCATAAATATTTGTATACGGATTTAAAAGCCCGGTGTTTTTTGTGGTCGCGAACAGCACCTTTGTATCCGGTTAAATAAACGAAAGAAGTAATCAGGAATTAAAACATCATTAACTATCTATTACTTGCAGCTGCTCCAAATTATCTCTCTATAAGGACTTGTCGAAGCGATTTTGTGATAATTATCTAATAGAATTCCTTTCAAATAGACGTCACAGGAATGAAATCCTGTTCGGTGAAAGTGAAAGAACATTATAGCCAATACTTTCAGTTTACTCACTCATCCGAATAGATTCGATAATATTGGGACCTCAGTTCTTATAACCTGCTAAATCATGGTGCATTTGAGTTACATAATTGTTAATGCTAATTATATGCTGAATAGAATGAATCCCCTTTTCACTGGAACCGCAGGAGCATTTACGAAGAGCGGTGAGGTAATGTTATGTTCAATTTCCATACGTCTGTATTGCATTACTGGATATAATCATTATTATAATATATATATATATAGTATACTATATATATATATATATATATATATATATATATATATACATATATATATATTATTATTCCATACGTCTGTATTTCATTACTGGATATCTCATTATATTATTATTATTACTCTATATATATATATATATATATATATATATATATATATATATATATATAACATACATACATAATTATATATGTATATATATATATATATATATATATATATATATATATATATATAATTATATATATAAGTTTCTTTTCCATGATAATTTCACTAAACTTATTTAAACCATTCCTAACTGATTTACCTAGGTGGACAAAATGGACGAAACAATAAACAAGAACAGTTTGTGTGAAGGGTTACCTAATATACAACATCTATACGTCAACTACCATTGCATGATACGGCCTCATTTCCAACTAATCCTGGCAAACTAGAAATGTGTTATGATGTTAGGACAGTACATGATCGATCGGGCTTACGTTAATCTGTAGCAGCTGCTCATATCTACGGGCTGCTCTGTGAGCAAGAGCTCGTGCTGGCATAAGGCCAGGTTAATCTCAAACTACAACAACAACCACGCTGCTAATATTCTGAGCGATGGAGTTGTCTTGTTTCGTTAAATATGCGCTCAAGCGACAGCACAGTCCAATAACCGAAATTAAATACGCAGTCTGACGATAATAATAAAAAATTAAAGAAAATATTTTAAAGGTCGAATTTTTCTTTCATTTTCTTTCTCGGAAATAATAATAATAATAATAATAATAATAATAATAATAATAATAATAATAATAACTGAAAAAGATACCCACAAAATCACTGCGTATAACGTGTTTACTTATAAGTATTTACCTTTTATTTTACTCCACACTCGAGTACTTTCAGGCCCTCGAGTGTGGAGTAAAATAAAATGTAAATAATTATAAGTAAACACGTTATACACAATGATTTTCTGTTTTTTTTTTTTTTTCAATCTTCAGAGAAAGTGAAAGAAGTTTTTGTTAGGTTAATAATAATAATAAAATAATAATAATAATAATAATAATAATAATAATAATAATAATAATAATAATAAATAATTAATAAAGACTCCTTCCGTTTTGGTGCGTAATAATGACTATAACGCACAAACTAAAAGAAACCTCAGCGTTTTCATTCTTTCTAAATTGTCTAGTGAACTTCATTCGAGAATCACACCTGATCAGCGCCGACACGACTCACTCCAATTGACGTGGGATTAGCGCCTAATAATAATCAGGGCTTCGTTATTGTCTTTTTTTTTCCTTGAAAATATATTTTTCTTTTAATTACAACAGTCACACATAATCGCGTTTTAGATTCTAACGTCGCAATTTAGGCTATACCTAGATTTCAGGGCTTCATTATGTATTGTCTTTTTTTCCTTAAAACTATATTTTTCTTTTAATTACAACAGTCACGACATAATCGCGTTTTAGATTCTAACGTTGCATTGCTCAACTCACGAGAGACACCAAAACTCAGAATTAATGCCAATGACCTGATGGGGTTGATTTTGTATATTAAACGGTACAGTTTTTAGTTTAATTGAGTAGGATATACTCTAGGTTATAGAAGGTAATATCTAACTGTTCGGTGAGAATGTGAAGAATGGCAGAATTGCTCCTTAAATTAGCACAGACTCTGAGACTCTTAATTACCTTGAGATCTATTCTGCTGCTACCTGATTCATTCAATCATTCTACGAGCTGTGAAATAATGCACCTCATTGTTATTCCTAAATAAAACTTTTTATTTGACATTTTCAAAATTTACCACAGACTACATTTCTGAGTTCAGACACCTGCATAAAGGTATGGTAAACAGTTAGTTAATTGCTTAGTCTTATACAGGATATCCATAAAGTCCCAGTACCATTCTGAGCAATAAATACTTGTAATGGCGCTGGAATTTAATGGACACCCTGTATGTTTGACGCTAATATCATCAAAAAGAAATATTAATAAGAAATTTATACAGCATTTGGGCGTATAATTAATCTATGATTATAATTAATATGCGCCATTCCTATGGGAATAACAATGAAATCGTGTTACAATTCAAATCAATAAGTCGAGGTATACGGTAAAATTCGAATTTAAAAAGAAATTGATTCGAATTTAAAAAGAAATTAATTATACGCCCAAATACTTTGGGCGTATAATTAATCTATTTTTATGGGAATAAGATTAAAAACGTCTTACAATTCAAATCGAAAATGATTACTTGCAATAATTCGAGATTTACGATAAAATCCCAATATAATTACCTCACAACATTCACCATTACTACACTGGTGGCAAACATACGGGTATCGAGCAGAAATTGATATAAAATATGATAACACACATATAAAATATTAGTAAACAAGCAACTGGAAAACAAAATATACGGGTATCGAACAGGAACTGATATAAAATATGATAACACACATATAAAAATATTAGTGAACAAGCAACTGGAAAAAAAATATACGGGTATCGAACAGAAATTGATATAAAATATGATAATACACATATAAAATATTAGTGAACAAGCAGCTGGAAAAAAAATAAACGGGTATCGAGCAGAAATTGATAAAAAAAATATGATAACATATAAAATATTAGTGAACAAGCAACTGAAAAACAAAATATACGGGTATCGAACAGGAAACTGATATAAAATATGATAACACACATATAAAAATATTAGTGAACAAGCAACTGAAAACAAAATATACGGGTATCGAACAGGAACTGATATAAAATATGATAACACATTACATATTCGTGAATAAGCAACTGGAAAAAAAATATACAGGTATCGAACAGGCACTGATATAAAATATGATAACACACATATAAAATATTAGTAAACAAGCAACTGGAAAAAAATATACTAGTATCGAACAGGAAACTGAGTCAAGTAAAATATTGATCAACACCACATTATTAAAATATTCAGTGAAAAACAAGCAACACTGAAAAGAAAATATTCTAGGCTGCCCACGCAAACTACATCGAATAGAATATTGCCTCCCACGCAGAACATTTCGCAGTTTTTTTTTGTTTTTTTTTTTAACATTTCGCAGTTTTTTTTTTTTTTTTTTTTGAGTGCTGGACTTTCGAACTTTTATTTCTCGAACTTTTATTTTCACAGGGCCATGAAACAAAAGGTAATAAGGGTAATGGATCCAGCTGGATATTTGACAAACAAGAACGCCGTCCGTATTTTTATGGCCAACTCCGTTTCGCCGACTGAAACATTTCAGGCAAGACGTCTTCCATGCAATGCTGTTTTACTCTCGAGAACACTTGCACTGCAATGCTATTATCGTCTCCGGCCAGCCTTGCAGGGCATAGAGAGAGAGAGAGAGAGAGAGAGAGAGAGAGAGAGAGAGAGAGAGAGAGAGAGGTTTATTCATTCCCAAAACATTTCACAAACTTAGGCAAGCATGAGAGAGAGAGAGAGAGAGAGAGAGGAGAGAGAAGAGAGGAGTAGAGGGGTTTCATTCTCATAATATTTCACAAACATTTGCAACCATGAGAGAGAGAGAGAGAGAGAGAGAGAGAGAGAGAGAGAGAGAGAGAGAGAGAGAGAGAGGTTTAATTCCCATAATATTTCACGAACTTATGCAAGCTTGCTAAAGAGAGAGAGAGAGAGAAGAGAGAGAGAGAGAGAGAGAAAATTCGTACTCATGATTCATCTCAAGTTTTTTCTATATAATATTACACAGCTTAGAGTATCTTCTCTTTACACAAGGTATAAAAATATTCAAAATATCTAACGTCTCAGAACGATTAACGAATATTAGAAAATAGTCATCAAAACTTTCGAATATTCAAACTTCAAGGAAAAATACTTCGTCAATTTTCTTCAATTTATTTTTCATTTCTGCAGCCGGCATTTTAACCAGAATATGTTTATTTCTGATAAATGCCGAACGTATCTCTCGCTAAAACAAATAAAAAAAAATACTAGGAGGATGTTATATGAAACAGGGACGAGAAAAATATTTTATTTTTCTTGTGTGTGTCTGTTTTTTTTTTTTTTTTTTTTTTTTTTTTTTTTGTTTTTTTTTTTTTTTTTTTTTTTTTTTCTTGCTGCAAATGCTTTTATTCCCGTACACTTACACTCACTTACTGAAAAAGTAGCCCACAGAAAAGTCAGGTCTTGCATGTGGTCTAAAGCGACCCCGTTTGTACAGCCATGGAGACAGACAGCCCTATACATAAAAAAAAAAAAAAAAAAAAAAAAAGGGGGAGCGAGACAGCGTCGTGTTCACCACGGAGCCGAAACAAGTGGCGCTCGAGAGCGTCGTTTCACGTCAGATCAATTTCCAATAGAGGATGCCGGAATGACGTCCAATCACCTGGTTCTGAATGCCTTGCAATGAGAGAGGGGGAAAAAATTATCGTTCGCTTTGAGCGACGTTTCATGTTCACCATCAGCGAGCTATTCAAAATCCGTAACGATGGGTAAATTTGGCTGTTTTACCCAGGCGAAAGAGAAAAAAATTACTTGGCAAAAAAGAAATCATTTTCACCCTGGCAAAAAAAATTACCCTAGGAAAAAAAATAAATTTTTACCCTGGCAAAATAAACCCTGGTAAAACTTTTTTTTTTTTTTTTTACCTTTTTTTTTTTTACTGGTTAAACATTATTTTTTACTCTGGCGAAGAAAAAAAATTACACTGGCAAAAGAGATTTTCCACCGGTCAAAAAAAAAAAAAAATTACCCTGGTCAAAAAAAATATGTTTTACCCTGGCAAAAGAAAATTACCCTGGCCAAAAAAAAAAAAAAAATAACCTAGCAATAAAAATTACCCTGGCAAAAAATACCCTGGCAAAAAAAAAAATACCCTGGCCACAAAAATTACCCTGGCAAAAAAAATATGTTTTTACCCTGGCAATAAAATATCCTGGCAAACAAAATTACCCGTGGTAAAAAAATGACCCTGGCAAAAAAAAAAAAAAGTTTGACCATTGGCAAAAAATAATACCCTGGAAAAAATTACCATGGCCAACAAAATTTTACCCAGGCAAAAAAAAAAAAAATTAATTTGTTTACCATGGCAAAAAAAAAAAATAATTTTACCCAAACAAAAAAATTTTACCTGCAAAAAAAAAATAATTTTTACCCTGGCCAAAAAAAAAATAATTTTTACCCTACTAAAAAATTTTTACCCACCCTGGCAAAAAAAAATGTTTACCCTGGCAAAAAAAAAAAAAAAGGAAAAAAAAAATTTACCCTACAAAAAAATGTTTACCCTGGCAAAAAGATTAATTTTTACCCTTCCAAAAATTTTTTTACCCTGGCAAAAAAAAAAAAAATAAATAAATAAATAAACGACGCGTCTTTTACCGTCACCGGTCTAAATCTAGTGATACCTTCAAGAGAAGGAAGTTTATATATATATATATATATATATATATATATATATATATATATATATATATATATATATATATATATACACACACACACACACACACACATATATATATATAGTATATATATATATATATATATATATATATAGTATATATATACACACACACACACACACACACACAATATATATATATATATATATATATATATATATATATATATATATATATATATATATATACAAGTAATTTTCTAGACAGTTTTATTTGCCGAGTTTTGCCCTTTTTCAGCAATTATGCTAAATGGAGAGAGTTTTAAAGTTTTTGACTATAACATTGAGTTATTCTCTGGAGATTTGAGATATATTATTTGGGGTATAATTGGAGGTATATTATCTTGGAGTTACAATTTGAGATATAATATATTGGGGATATATTTTTGGCCATTTTGATATTTGCCAATGGTGATGAGAGCTATGTTTAGTTCAATTATTTTGCAGCCATCTTTGTTGCAAATGGACACACATTTTTTGGAGATAATGGGGCAATAGTTTGTGAGCGTGTGAATTAGATGCCTTGAGTGCACATTTTTTTTCTAGAGATAGGATTTCATTTTTTTGTTTTTTTTTTATTATCCTTTTTGGAGATATATTTTTTTGGAGCCTTGTTTTATTCCTCACATGAAGTATTGGGGAAATAGAGATAAATATTTTTTATTTGCCAAAATAGAGGTGATTATTCTTTATTCCTGGAGTGGTGGTTTTTTTATTAAAACATATGGCTATCAGAGAAATAAGAGGGAATATGTGGATGTGGTTATTAACCAAATGGAGGAAATATTTTTTTCACCGGAGTGCTCTTCTTAATAATATGGTGTCACATATTTATATATGGAGGTGGAATTAATCTTCGGGCGGGTGACCCTTTTTTTTTGTGGTTATGGAGTTTTGTTTTTTCGAGCAAAGAGAAGATTTCTGTGGTTCTTTCTTTAAGTTTCGTGACTATTTAGAGGCGAGTTGCATTATTGCATTGTGGTCCTATGGAGACGTGTGCATTTTTTATGTTCACAAGTGTTATTTTGGAGACATATAATTGGGCTGTGCCATGTTGAGAGTTAAGTCTTCGAGATAAATTTTTGACACATTAGTTCATATCCTGGGGTTAATTTTGTGAAATGTGTCAGTTAGACCTTTTTCTGTAGAATCATGAGTTTTCCAAACTTGTGTGTCTGACTAGACATTTTTTGTGCCGCAGTTTGAGCTCACGTCCGCAGGCGGATTTCTGCTGACAAGCGATGTGATGAGCCGTGTGCTGATCCTTTTCCTTTAGTGGTGATTGATCAGCGTTTTTTGCAAATATCTGGAAATTGTTGACTAATAGCATTTCACGGAAAAGGCGCATGTGTAAGAGTTTGCTTTCTGGACATGTCCAGTCGATAAAGTTGTGATGTCGAGAATTCCGCGTAACTTTACATAGGGCATTTCTTGGGAAAAAAACGCGGGGGGTTATGCATGTTATACATGTATTATGTATTTTGTGATGGGGAAATCTACTTGTGATTATTCTTTTTTTGTTATTCTTCCTTTTCCTATGAGAGATGTAATTGGGGATTGAGTTTTAAATAGCATTTCTTTTTGGACGGGAGATGTAATTTTTTGGGAGTTGTTGTTTACGTAAATGGAGTTTGACATTAAGTCTCATTGTGATTAATTGTAGGAGCAGTAAAGGGGTTTTGTTTTGCTGTTAAGCATTGGAGATTTTTACTGATTTTGTTGTTCAGATATCAGAGCTTGAGAGAACATTTTTTGGGTCTGGGCTTGTTGCGTGATTTTTTTTTTCGTGGGCTCATTGATTTTTTCCTTTACTTATGAGAACATTCGAGTTTGAAATGTGAGTGCAGAAGTCGTCCCCGATGGAGTTGCTGTGAGTTTTGGGTTGTGTGTGCGATGTGTGAGTTTGGAGAATTGAGTTGGAGAACTTAATGTTTTTTTTTTTTCTTTGAGAGTTATGATAATGACTTATCATTTAGTAGTCATATTAAATGGAGTTAATGGAGACGTTCAGTTAGTATTTCTGACTTTTTGAGATCATTGTTTGATAGAAGTAGTATGTCTGGGGTTAATTCTTTTTCAATTGACCAATGACTTGACTGACATACTAACACACCAAAAAAGTCGTTCCCAACGCTAGCAAAGACATCCACCAGCTGTGCAGAGAGGTGTGCGTTTTGTCATGGTAATCACAATAGTTCTACAGCGTGTCTTTTGGAGATCTGCAGAAGCCGTTAGAAGTCTTCTACGATGAGGGAGGCATTCGTCTTCCTACAGTCTGCTACAGGAGCAGCTAGTTGCAGACAAAGAGGGATATTCAAGAATCCTAATGAGAGAAAATTCTAGTGTTTAATTGGAGATAAAAGCGTAAAGACTTTACTTTATAATGCCAGAGACGTGCAGTTATTACTTATATTTTTATTTTAAGCCGGCCAATGTGTTTTATATTATATAAGCTATTTTGTTTGACAATTTGCTAGGCGGGAGCTAGCATTCGAGGTGGCCGAGCTGTGTAAGGCCTAGGGTATAATTAATGATATATTGCCAATATGTTCGCTGTGACCTATTGGAATGTGGAGAAGCAACGACCCGAGAAAAGCTGATGAATGGTTTCTGTAGGTGGCGTGAGATAAAACTGCATAGAAAGACAAGTCAATGTATCAGTTCATGAACTCTTCTCAAAGTGCCTTTGGGAAACTAGTTGACGCCAGTAATAGAGGCGCTAACTAACTGTGCATTCGTATGTCGTGTGCGCCTCTTCCTTTTAAAATGTATGATACACAAGTCTATGGTGGATTTTGATAGAGGCATCTTTGGAAAAAGAAAGCAACAAGATGTCGTGGTGCTCTCGAAAGTCTTTATAATATAGTGTGTTAATATTCCGGCTGCTTGGGTGAGTTTTGAACTGTTTTAGCTAAAGATTGGCTTGTTACCTATTTAAACATTTGTGGGAATATTCAATCTTTAATCTCTTGATTGTTAAACTTGTGTGTACTTACGGGGTGTTCTTATGTCTTTGAAACAGGCGGTTCTGGCAAGGAACTATGGGGGGACCGAGGGAGTCCGATGGATAATAGACATTTTTTGTGTGACTAATTACGGTTTAGACATTTTGATAGTGGGGTAACTTGAATTAAGTTAGTCTGTGAGACCTAATTGTTTTGCTGTTTTTTCGTTGTTAATAAAATGTTAATTTTATAATGCAACTCTCTCATTTTGTTTACCTGTTAGAGTGGAGAGGAAAGAAGTGAGAGAGAGAGAGAGAGAGAGAAGAGAGAGAGAGAGAGAGAGAGAGAGAGAGAGAGTCGCGAGCCGCTAGTTGCTTGGAGAGAGAGAGATTTGTTTGTTTGTTGTTTGCCTGGACGCTCGAGTTACACGTTTACCAAATGAATAATGAGGATCATAACCTCATTACACACACACACACACACACACACACACACAAATATATATATATATAATATATATATATATATATATATATATATATATATATATATATATTGTGTATATAAAATTACTCTCGAACGACATGAAGACGACTTTAAAACATTCAAAGGCTTCAGGTTGAATAAACACAATCCAAGAACCAAAATGTTGTGGTGGCCGGAGAATAATCTTTCATAATTACGCCCTAAAACATATTAGACTGAAATTAAATTGCTTTTGATGGTTAAGAGTGATTTAATATAATTATGTCACGAACAATGATTGAATCCGGATATGTGATTTTCTCCTATTTAGAAAGGGGGTATTCTCCAGTTTTCTTTTTATACAGAAAATTCGATTATCTGCAGTGCTTTGAATCAGCCAAAAAAAAAAAAAAAAAAAAAAAAAAAAAACACACACACGTGGATATATTGGTCTTCATTGATCTTATGCCGTGGACTACTACTGTTTCGTTTTTGTTATCTGTGATAAAAAAAATAAAAAACACTTATGTAAGCGTGGTCGTTTTTTTTAATCTTCTTGGATGTAGTACTATGCGTAGTAGATTTTCATATATATATTCTTACATATGTGTATATAAATGTGTATATATAACTATATATTATATATATATATATAATATATATATATATATATATATATATATATATATATCTAATAAAAGGAGCCATAAAAACACCCAAAATGTAGAGAGAAAAGTACTATATTTCAGAGACTGCTGTTCTCTCTCTTCAGGTATAATGAATGAGAAAAAGTTTACAGAAAAAGGTCGGTATTTATACCAAGAGATTCGTCCACAAGTAAGCCAATTTAAGGTCACCCCCGCTGATAATCTCCTTTAATCTTCTTAAGCGTTGGTTGAATGGAACACTGCTGTCGACGATGTCGATGTCCAATTCCCTTTTGAGATGTTCATTACCTGCTTCTCTTTTTATTAAAAATCTTACTATCTACATTAGCACTACATCAAACAACATAAAAAAAACGACTAACGTCTTCTACATAAAGTGATATTCTTTCCCCATAAAATTCAAGAACTCCACGGTAACCAATTTACTTACACATTCCCATTCACATCGCACGCCAAGCTCTCTTCTCTCGCGCCTCCGAGCCAAGTCTATTTTTTATCGCAAGAGAAACAAAAAACTTCCAAATAGAAGTGGCCCTGGGTCATAATTAAGATGATAAAGTTCGATGGCACAAAAACAACATACGATCGAAACGGTCTCACTATTTTATGTCAGGCGTTAGCGTTACCGCAACTTTTCTTGGTAAAAATGACCTACCACGAAAGTAGTAGGCTTTTCCACCCCCCCAAAAACCAAAGCCCCCCCACATCAATGTCCCCTCCCCCCCTTTTCCTCTTATCTCTCCCGCAAACCTTTTGCTAAAGGAGAAGAAAGGCGCTATCGGAGCGGTCATATTTCTCGACAAAGAGAGAGAGACCTTACCTTACAGACCTTACATCTTGTTCGGGTTGCCCCAGGTCCCTCAGTGTGAGGCACCTCTAATGTCTACCAGAGAGTTTGCTAGTACATCTTCCGGTATATTTGCATCTTCCAATCTTGGATGGTCTGGGATGCAGTTTAGATATTTGTCGAGCTTATTCTTAAACACATCTACGCTCACTCCGATATATTCCTCAGATGAGCTGGCAACGCATGAATAGACGCTGCATTATCGATGCTGGTGCGTAGTGGATTAATGTCCTGTGTGCTTTCCTTATTTTTCCTGGTATATTTTTTTTGGGCACTATTAATCACCTCTGCTTGCTCTTTCTGATATTTTTTAGTTCCATGATATTTTCTGCTATTCCTTCTATCTGTTTCCATGCCTGAATTATCATGTAAGCGTTCTTCTCCTTTCCTTTCCCAGACTATATAATTTTAAGAATTGTAGTCTTTCCCAGTAGTCTAGGTCCTTAACTTCTTCTCTTCTAGCTGTAAAGGACCTTTGTACACTCTCTATTTGTGCAATATCATTTGTTTGATAGTGTGGGTACCATATCATATTGCAATATTCAATTGGACTACGAACATATGTTTTATAAAGCATAATCCATGTGTTCAGCTTTTCTTGTTTTGAAGTGGCCGTAACAACATTCATTTTGCTTTACATTTTGCCAACAGAGTTGCTATTTGATCATTGCATAACATGTTCCTATTCATCATCACACCAAGGTCTTTAACTGCTTCCTTATTTGTGATGGTCTCATTATTAGGTCCCTTATATGCATATAGCTTTTCTTTCTCTGTCTCCATAATTTATTGATTCAAATTTATCAGAGTTAAATACCATCCTATTTACCTCTGCCCAATCATATACTTTGTTAAGGTCTCTTTGTAGAGCGTTCCTATCTTCATCACAAGTAATTTCTCTACTTATTCTTGTGTCATCGCGAAACTACTCACTACCGAATCCTTAACATTATTGTCTATGTCTTCAATCATAATAACAAACAGTATTGCAGCTAAACACCGTACCTTGCGGCACACCGGATATTACCTTGGCTTCATCCGAATTTCTCGCGTTTGCAATAAACTATCTGTTTTCTGTTGTGTAAAAAATTCTTTTTAACCATCTTCCTACTTTATCCACGATATTGTGTTTTTCTAATTTTCTTGCGCTAATATATTATGGTCTACTTTATCAAAACGCTTTTGCAAAGTCTAAATAAACCACATCTGTTTCATTTCCGCTTTTCATATTTTGAATATGTTTTCACGGTGGACTAACAGTTGGGTTTGTGTACTTTTTCCCTGGGTACGAAACCATGTTGTCCTTTATTAAACAAATTATTTTTTATTAAATGTTTCATAATATTTTTCTTCATTACCCTTTTCATACACTTTCATATATGTGATGTTAGACTCACAGGCCTATAATTACTTGCCTCTAGTCTTGATCCACTTTTGAAAGTAGGGGTAATATACGCTAATTTGTGCTCATCATATATCTTGCCTGTATCTACACTTTGTTCCTTAACTAATATTGCAAGTGGCTTTGCGATAGAATGAACTACTTTCTTTAACAAAATAGCAGGAATTCCATCAGGCCCTTGCAGCAGCTCCATTTTAATTTCATTAATAGCCTGCACAATATCAGCTTCATTAATATCTATGTCAGCTAAATATTCAACTATTTTCATCCCTACTTCTATATCATTATCTTCATTATCTATTCTAGGGGTGAAATTCTCTCTTATATCGTTCTGCCAGTATGTGCAAATTTCTTTTTTTATTTTTTTCATTCGTTAATCTCCCTTCAATTCTCAGAGGGGCCTATTTTCTATTCTTCTTTTATTCATCTTCTTCGCATATGAGTATAATAGTTTGGGTTTTTGCTTGATATTTAATAGGGTTTTTCTTCCAAGTCCCGTTCTCCTTTTCTTTTGATTGTATAATCTTTTTTTCTGCATTTTCTATCTTACTTTTTAGTTCTATAAACTTTCCATGCATTTTTTTCTTTTGCAAGACCTTTTTTCCACACTTTCTGATTTTCTGGAACAAGATTCTCTGTTCTCTTGGTATGCATGAATGATGTTTACTTTTCTTCTTCGGTATATATTTTTCCACTATTATCTCCAATATTTTATCTAATCTTCCGTATTACCCTTATGTCATCACTTACGAAAATGTTATTCCCAATCTTTGTTTAATTCTTCATTAATTTCTGACCATTTTATATTTTTACTGTAGAAGTTGTATTTTCCATATCCTTCCACTTTTCATTTCTTGCTTATCTCTATTTTCACTTGCTTTGGAATGACTGTTAATTCTATGGCCATTATGGTCTGAAATACTCGCATTATAAACTATTATTTCTTTAACATAATTCATCTCGTTCACAAATACTAGGTCTAAACGTATTTTCCTTTCTTGTTGGCAGGTGATTGATTTGTTGAATGTTGTATCTAGTAGCATATCTAATAGCTTTTCAAATTTGCCTCTTATCTTCTGCACTACTATTACTCTCTTTTTTATATGTATAAGTACAACCACAATCTCCTATTCGTCGTTCCTTTCCATTCTACGAAAGGAAAGTGAAGTCACCAGATAGGAGAATAGTCCAGTCCTTGTGATTTCTACATATATCAATCCAATTTTTTCAATTATTAAGTCAAACTCTTTAGTATTAGGAGGTCTATATATTACTATGTTCATCAATTTTCAGATTCAAATTCTACCGCTATTAGTTCACATTCTGAGGTTACTATATTTTTCTCATATATTTTTCCTTGTTTTTTGTCTTTCCCATATATTGCGGTTCCCCCTGATTCCTATTTTTTCTATCTGATCTATAAGTTTGGAACCTTTATTTGATTTGATCATCATTCCAGTCTCTTGGGAATACCAGGTTTCACTTATATTTCATTATATCTATTTTCTTTTCATTTTGGGTTAGTTCTTCTAAGTACTCTATTTTTCTTTTGAGTTACCTCGTAACTAAAACCCACCTGCGCATTCCATCACTATGATGGTTTGCGTTGTTTTCTCCTTCATTTAATACTGATAGTAATAATGGATTTCCCATGTCTCTTTTCTGTTCTGGTATGTTGTTCTTTTTCATTTCCAGAAATTCTGACATTAAAAAATCCAACTTTTCCATAATATTTGATCTTCCTTCATCATAATTATTCATTTTGTGTTGAATCTGCAATTTTCTCCGTTTCTGCAATATCCTCTTGCATAATAATACAGTTATTATTCTTGAGTAGAATTTCGGAGCTGATGCTTTGAATTCTTTGCTGACACCTCTGCATATCTCATTGGTGGTTTGCTTTCTCTTTTACCTGATATCTTGATTTCTCTTTCCTTATTTGTTTCTTTCCTTATTTTGGATTTTATTACTTGGTTGGTTATTATTTGATTATGATTCATGGCTACAGGGTGCATATATTGCATTTTTTGTGGCGAACTTACATCCTTTTCCTTCTTTTAGGTTTTTACATATTTTGGATGCAGATCTCTGCAATCATCCCCATATCCATCAAGTATGCACATTTACCATATATTTCCATAGTTTTGACATATTCTTAGGATGTTTGTAGTAAAACATCTTTCTCCAAATCTGCAATTCCCTCTTTCAAAAGGTTGCAGATTTTGTCTTTTCTTGTCTATTTTTTTTTCCTCTTTCCCGTCATTGTATAGATCTGGGTAGAGCCTCTTCGGGATTTGCTTTTCTGTTGTCATATCGTAATTTATTTCTTCGTAGGTATGCTGCTTTATTGCCTCATATGTAGTATCAATGAGTATCTCTGCATCCATACTTTTATCTTGTTCTTTGTTTTCCTTATTTTTTTCTGTCATTTCATTTTTGTTTACTTCTCTTCCGTTTTCCTCTCTTCTTTTTCTTCTTCTTCTTCCTCTTCCTTCTTCTTCTTCTCATCCTCAACTATTTGTACATTCAATCTTGATTTAATAACATTGTCTATCCATGATAGACATGTTGAACAAAAAATTCTTGTATCTTTTCTCAAATCTTGTATTACCTCAGCACACTGTGGATGGGTCGGAATGTTGCATGCAGCACATTTTCTGATTAGGTTTTGTGGATTGACTATGCTATACCAAACCTTACACAGTTGCATGCTTTTGGCATTCTTTTTCCTAATGCATCAATTAGTATATTCACAAGATTCACCTTATTCATTTCTTTGTGCGGAATATGTTGGTTTATGTATATTTCTTTATGAGTCTCTTGACCACTTGGATTTTATTGGAACTTCTTCAATTATTTTCAAGATGTTTTTCATTAGATTTTGTTCCAGTTTGAAGGATTATATCCTTCTAATATATCTATGAATGCTTTTGTATCTTTTTGGTTAGGACTGTTGCTGATTTCATAGATGAGAAATGCCAGTTTCCCTTCCTGCTACCTCATCGTATTGCGAATCTGCTAGACACGCCAAATTACGCCACCTTTTCCCGCAGTTGGAACTTACTGCCATCTTGTTCTGATTTATAGTATTACACTTGATAAACTAACTTAGAAGACGCTTTATCCTACTATTTTCACACTAATCTTATCACCGATAGTTCACGAACACTTCTAGATATTTCTCAAATTCTAGTCGTATGTTAAACTTGTGATGGTTGATTCTGTTGACTTACGCGGGGTTGTCCACCAAGCAGGATGGCTTATACGAGAGAGAGAGAGAGAGAGGAGACGAGAGCGAGGAGGGGAGAGAAAAAGAGTAGGGAGAGAGGAGGGGAGGAAGAGGGACGTTGAACGAACGGGGACGAATGCAAGAAAAGAAGAGGGAAGAGGAAGGAGGGAGAGGAGGAGAGAGAACCTCGGTTGAACTTACGGTAGGAGAGAGAGAGAGAGAGAGAGGAGAGAGAGACGAGAGAGAGAGAGAGAGAGAGAAGAAGACTCGCTTGAACCCCTTCTTACGAAAATCACCCCAAGGCCTGAATAAGGTGCTCCTGAGAGAGAGAGAGAGAGAGAGAGAGAGAGAGAGACTCGCTGAACTTCTTACGAAATCCCCCACAGGGGCTGATAACGAGGTGTTTCTTAGAATCTAGAATCACGCAGTTTCATCGTAAAGAATATACGACTGGATTTAATGTCGTAAGTCTCCCCCAAATGGAATAAGAGACCTTAATCTCGCCCTTTACTGACATGTTTTATTATATTCTATAATATGCTAAATTGCTACTCCAATGTTCGTGGGAGCAAAACCAATCTAACGCACATTTTACAACGATAATTTAGCAGAGTGAATTCATTTTCATTTGAAATTTTCATTTAAATGTGACATAATCAAGCAGTGTAGTAAAAACTCATTAGTCAGAGTCCTCTTTGATATTTTAATAATACTACAAATGAATTTGTAAGATGATAATTTATTCGCATAAGCACAAATAAAGTTAACGAGTATTTCTGCACAACAGCTTGACATTTTCAGGCAAATTTCAATTCACTGGATAAAGAAATAAAAAGAAAGCAACTTGACGCTCCAAAAATGTTCCAAACTTCCTCTGGGTCTAGTTCAATACTGTGACCCGCCAAAACTTCAGTCTGGGAAAATCGCGAATAGTAATCATCGAAGTTCGCGCAAACTTCAATCACAAGCATTCCTGGAATAGTTTTTTTTTTTTTTTTCTCCTTCGAAAATTTCACTCGAGAATTCGAAGAAAGCAAAATTCACGAAAACTTTATTCTCTTAAAGTAGAAATTCACCTAAAATAAAACTCAACTAAAAAAAAAAAACATAAAATAAAAATCTACCACAAACAAATCCCATAAACTAAAACTATCAAAAAAACAACTTCGCATAAAATGAAACTCTACCAAAAAAAATTTTTTCACATAAAAAAACTACAAAAAAAATTACATAACATAAAACTCTACCCACAAAATCATATAAAATAAAACTACCAAAAAATCACATAAAATAAAACTCTACCAAAAGAATTCACATAAAATAAAACTAACAAAAAATCAACTAAAATAAATCATCAAAAACATTTGGAAATAAAATAAAACCACAAAAAATTCACAAAATAAAAATTACCAAAATAAATCACATTAAAAAACTCTACCTAAAAAATCACATAAAATAAAACTATAAAAAAAACACTATAAAAAAACTACAAAAATCACAATAAGATTAAAAAACTCTACCAAAAGTCACAAAATAAAACTATCACCAAAACAACAATCATAAAATAAAAAAACTCTACCAAAAAATCACATAAAATAAAACTCTACCAAAAAATTCAATCACATAAAATAAAACTATAAAAAAATTCACATAAAATAAAACTCTAAAAAAAATTAACAAAAATAAAAACAAAACTAAAAAAATTCGCAAATAACTAACAAAAAAAATTCACATAAAATAAAACTCTAAAAAAAATTCACATAAAATAAAAACTATATAATTCGCAAAATAAAAGAAAATACAAAAAAATCACGTAAAAATAGAATCTACCATCACTAAAATAAAACTACCAAACAAAATTCACATAAAATAAAACTCTACCCAAAGAATTACATAATATAAAACTACAAAAAACAACAAACATAAAAACTCTACAAACAAAATTTCACAAGATACTACCAAAATAAATCACATATAAAACTCAAAAAAAACCAAAATAAAATAAAAAAATCACAAAAATGAAAAAACTGTACAAAAAAAATTCACATAAAATAAAAACGTACCATACATTCAAACATCACATCAAAAATAAAAATTACCAAAAGAAATTCACATAAAATAAAAACTACCAAAAAAAAAAAGAACATAAACATCACTACCCAAAAAATATTCACATAAAATCTACAAAGTACCAATAAAATACACTACCCCAAAAAAAAACAAAAAACAAAAATAAAATTACTACACCAAAAAAAAAATACAGATAAAACTACCATCACATAAAACTTCAATACTATAAAAAAAAACAAAAAAATCACATATAAAAAAACTACAAAAAAAAAAGGGGGGGGGGGTTAATCTGGTGAATCTGCTTATCTAAGGAGGCAGTATCACTGCTTATCTAGGAGCAGTATCACTTTGCTTATCTAAGGAGCAGTATCACTTTGCTTATCTAAGGAGCAGTATCACTTTGCTTATCTAAGGAGCAGTATCACTTTGCTTATCTAAGGAGCAGTGTCATTCACTGGGTCCCCGTATCACATGTGTGTAAACATTTCCCCTTTCGCCTCAAACAAGAGGAGGAGCAGGTGTGGGTGACTGTTTGTGTTACCAGCCACTCTCACTCACAAACACACATATACAGAGAGAGAGAGAGAGAGAGAGAGACGACGAGGAGAGAGTCGAGCAGAGAGAGAGAGCAGATGAAAAACTTAACAGAACCTCAAAAGATTGACCTACGATTGTAAAAACTTGTGCTACTGAGAGAGAGAGAGAGAGAGAGAGAGCCGAGACGAAGAGTTGTGATGAGAGGAGCCCGAGAGAGAGCTACAACCCAAAATTGCTTACGAAGAGAGAGAGAGGGAGAGAGAGAGAGAGAGAAATCCCCATAACCCAAACGAAAATTTTAAAACGAAAATTTACTTGACGACACAACTTAAAACACAAACCTAAAAAAAAAAAAAAAAAAAATAAAATAAAATAAAGACAAAATGCGCGTAAACTTCTAACAGACATCAAAAGCAGGTTACAAAAAATCGATAAGAACTTACCGTGACTTTTCTGGATGACCTTCCACAGGTATCCAGGTGTGTAGGTGAACTCGTGCTACACAGAGACACCTGGAAAGACACAGAACATCAGGTGTCAGATATCAATCTATAATATATATATATATATATAAAAAAGAAAAAAAAAACAATGGTAAACGTGACGTAACCTTTAACTAAATTCACGGAAAAAAAGGAAAGGGAAGAAAGATATATATAAGCTTTTGGAAAAAGAATAAAGAGAGAGAGAGAGAGAGAGAGAGAGAGAGAGAGAGAGAGAGAGAGAGAGAGAGCAAGGAGGTCAAATGTTGCATAACCTTCAACCTTGATTCACGCAGAGATACAAAGATATGATTTAGTTTTTGAGAGAGAGAGAGAGAAAGAGAAGGTGGAACGACGTCACTTTCATTCTCTCCTGAAGCCGCGCGGACTGAAAATGGGAATGGGAATATAAAATTTAGGCCAAGGGCTGGGACCTATGAGGTCAATCAGCGCTGAAAGCAAAAATTGAGTGCATGAAGGTTTGACAGATACACAAGCCATCGCAGGAACGTATGAGATGTTTATGCCAGGATTATTGGGGTTGGGGTAAACAACTGTCAAGAGTGAGTGGAGAGTAAGAAGGAAGAAAGATAATATGAACGGAAGTACAGTAAAAGGAATGAAAGGGGTTGCAGCTAGGGGCCCAAGATTCGCTGCGGAAGAACCCTAAGAAATGTCTACAGTGCGCCGCGAGAGTTGCACTGACGGAACTTAACAACCAACCCCAGAAACCCACCGGAGGGGGGAGGGGGTGGGGAAGGGGGGGGGGGGGGGAGGGGACTGATAACGGAAGGATCAGTAACCTTGATGTAAACCTCTCGATGATGGGGAAAAAAATTTAAGGATTAAACAGAAATTAAAAAAGTCAACAGCAAAAGCAAAAAAAAAAAAAAAACAGCAAAAAAAAAAAATCAAATTTCCGACCTCATAAACTCTCGGCACCTGTTGTTTCTATTTATATATCCACTTCCGCTCAAACTATTACTTCCAGCGCAGAGGTCAAGAGGTCAAACACTAATGTCAGAGGTTACGGCATCGTTCTTTATCCCGGCGATGAAATATAGAGACACTCGCAGGATATAGCAATTGCACAAAGACCTGGCCAAGGAAGTGTGACGGACCCTCTAGCTGGAAGCAAAAAAATCAACAAAAACTCCCCCCCCCACCCCCAAACCCCACTC
Source organism: Macrobrachium nipponense (assembly GCF_015104395.2). Lineage (NCBI taxonomy): Eukaryota > Metazoa > Arthropoda > Malacostraca > Decapoda > Palaemonidae > Macrobrachium > Macrobrachium nipponense. Next base: position 41,789,399 of record NC_061106.1, read on the forward strand.
CCCAAGAATGAAAATAATAATAATAATAAAAATAATAATAACATTAAATAAAAAATAAATTAAAAAACGTAACGCTTTTACAAAGTCCATCATCAAAGTATCTGCTGAATACGTGAAGGACGCGCCAAAAATCTTTTTGGTACAACAAATTTTATGGTTCTAATTTGCCTAATACGTAGTACAATTGTTGAAAGTAATTTGCAAAGCCCTATTCCAAGTAGCATTAACAACGCACAGGTATTGCAGACGGGTCGGTGTGTGTGTGTGTGTGTGTGCACAGCAAAAATGTACATTTCCTGTCTGTTACAAATCAAAAGCTCTAATTAACACGTGAGCACGAGCGAAAAGGACAAGTCTGTCCTAAGCGCAAAATTCAATGAATTTCAGTGTCAAAAAGTAACATAAACTAAACAGTCCCCCCCCCCTTTTCAGTATACAACATATGTCACTGAAAATACTCAAGTTCTTTAGCAGAAGAATCTAAAAAATATAAATGGAGCAACTAGGTCTTAGGAATGACCTAGAGAGAGTATTACAAGCACATAAAACCACATGGCTCAATTATACTTACTAAATGAAAGTTTAACATAAATACATACATACACATACGTACATACATACATACATCATATGTAGTCTACAAACTGCAACATGCGAGATAAAGCACCTTAATCCAGTCCCCTTAGGAAAACATCCCACTTTTAAAGACGAAAAATAAAGGCCTAAGACTAGAATCACAACACCTTTCGAACCCTCTTCTTCTTCTTCTCTTCTTTCATTTCCCTCAGAGCGAGTAATCGAGATAAGCGTTGCCATGGCAACCACTCCAGCGGACGTGGGACGCTCAGAAAGGAGGCGGAAAACGTGGGAGAAAGGAAGGGAATAAGAGAAAATAGGAAGAAGAGATAAGAAACAAGAGCAAATAAAGGAAAGGAAATGGGATAATATCCCGATAAAGAAAGATACGCGAGAGAGAATGCTGATTAAAGATATACTCTATCGGTCGTAAAAGTGACGAGTAGACTATCGTTTGCACTGAACAATCAGGCAACCCAGTTTGCAAAGGGAACATATTATGGAGTATTTCATAAATGACGTATTTTAAATGTCTCCTGAGAGAGGACGTAGTCTTCGAAATCAACGTAACGAGGAGTGAGTGATACATGTATTTTAGAATGTGTAAAATGATTCGCATTACTTATGGCAAATCTGTGCGTTAGGACGTGTAAAATTATGGCAAATCTGTGTGTCTGCATGTATGTGTATGAACACAGATATATATATATATATATATATATATATATATATATATATCATATATATATATATATATATATATATATATATATATATGTAGATATACAACGAAAGTACTTGTTCCAAGTCCGCAATTTATCATTCACCTTTCTGCCGTGGATTAAAGGAGATATATAATATATGTGTGAGTATGTGCGTGTGTGTACACGTAACACCCGAATTTCGAATCAGCCAAATGAATAGCATAGAAATGGAAGAGCACAAGGATGTTGGGAATGCAGAGAGAGAGAGAGAGAGAGAGAGAGAGAGAGAGAGAGAGAGAGAGAGAGAGAGAGAGAGAGAGAGGCCTTCAAAGGGACACAATTCACACGACAGAAGGGAAGCTTCAAAAGACTGGCTGACTCTTGACTTATTCCAGAGCGTGGCTGAGAACAAGGTGGAAAAGAGGGCATGGATGAAATGCCCCGGGCAAACTCCGGGGGGGCGGGGGCAAACTCTGAAGTGGCAGAAAACACAGAGAATTTCACTTACTGCCACACCTACATATTATGCTTTATAAGTATATACTCTTGTAAGACATCCTACGTCCATGTTTTACCAGTGATCAGGAGCACTGAAGGAAGTGCTCGAAATACACTATGGTTGCAACGTTCAAATAGTGTTTTATGGGACTTTTATCTTCATATATACACACATATATATGGATACATAAAGATAAACAGATACAAAGATAAGAATAGATAGTAGATGTTGGAACGTTGTGGTTGGTGTGTCGTCATGTGGTGTTGTGGTGTGTGTGTGTGTGGTGAAAAAAAACGCATGGGTCTCTTACTATGGAGATTCAGGGCGGCCTCTGTAACACGGTTTTGGTTTTTTGGACTTTGCTCCTTATCAAAGCATCGGATGTAGCTGAAAGTTGACATATGTATATTTTACAACCACACACAAATTCTAGCAGCATTATCAATGACCTAAACCTGATAGTTCTAATTTTTATAGAGTAAAAATTATCCAGCCGATGCCATGGCCAATGATTACGAGCCAAGAGTCGAAAAACATTCATTATGTAAGCAAGGTAAACAACATTTGACGAAATGTTGCCCCGCCCATCCACCACAGAAACTCATTCACCTTATTCCATCGGTTCTGAAACCCATAGCAGTCAATAATAGCTAGCAGGAAACCCATAGCAGTCAATAATGGCTAGCAGGATTTGGAATTTTCCCCGTGGTTGCAAAACTGCATTTGTCTTACGACTTGCAACTTTTTACAGTCAAGAGATAGCCCGTGGCCATGAACAAAGATTTATTTGAATGGCGGACAAGATACATAGATGTGGGTGGGGTATCTGTACTAGCGTAGTAATACTACTGTAGTAATAGCAGTCAATATACATGAATTAAACGTTTAGGCCAACTGCTGGGAATCCTTGAGGATCATTTAGCACTTCTTGCAACTTACTCCAGAAATGAGTTTTTATAGCCAGAAGTTAAAATTTTTTCTAATCCAACACAATGCCACCTGATAGCCTTCAGTGTTATCCTGAATTATAACGAGGCCAAAGTGGGTGGAGCCTCATGAAGTCATCATTCTGACGATAATTATTGATGAAATTTCAAAGCCAAAATGCGGTAACGGCTACTTTTTTCTTTTTTTTTTTTAGTAAATAGGTAGATAGCCAATAAATAAAAATTGCTTGACATTGGATATAGCAGTTATCAAATCAAGCTTGTCTACTATGTTTTTGAAAATTACCAACTATTCCCTACATCTTGTCAATCTGATTGTGACCTATAAAGTAGACTGTAATTTCTTAGGAAACTTATTTTGGAGTTAGACTAATAATCGAAGTGTTTTTGTAATTATTAACATATTTTGTTGGTTTGTTCATTATGACAATTATCAGTGGAGAGGTTTCAGAGTTCATAAAGGTGTACTGCTTTGCTTGTATTTACATTTTTACGTCATTGTTGCCAGAGGTCTAGCCTTCGTTACGTATAGCCAATCATCCATCGAGAAAGAGGGAAGAAATGCTGTCATAAGTTACGTAACGAGTGCGTTCGGAACCTTTTCTCTGAGTAAGTTGGCCCGTCTTCAAAAAAAGTCACTTTTACATTATAAGTATCAAATTTATTCAACCTACGTAATGCAGAATACAGTCAAAATTTATGTGTAGATATAATGTGTATTCTGAATATGCGTTATATTTATGAAATGCACAGATAAAAAGTTATTGCGAAAAAACCGTGTTACAGAGGCCCTGAATCTCATAGTAGTGTATTAGTAGCATCCTCGCCCGCTGAGCGAGGGATCCGTGTTCTGAGGACGGGGTGAGCTTCGCACTCCAGAAAAGAGAGAGAGAGAGAGAGAGAGAGAGAGAGAGAGAGAGAGAGAGAGAGAGAGAGAGAGAGCTTTTGCTGAACTAATCAGCTAATAAAAACCAAAGGCGTTATCACTTCCCAGTGCCACATACTCTGAAAAAAAAATGGAAAAAATGTACCCCTTACTATACTATAAACATACACGAATTTAACTATTTGCAGCAGAGATCGTCACTAATAAAATTATACAAAAAAAAAAAAAAAATGCCGTGCAACATTATTGCTGCTCAAGAATAAAAGATACTTGATACCGATGAAAAAGCATTACCAAATATAACAATAAATGAGCATGTCAGGACTCACCACACACACACACACACACACACACACACACACACACACACAGAGAGAGAGAGAGAGAGAGAGAGAGAGAGAGAGAGAGAGAGAGAGATCAGATGTACCCTTTATCACGAAGGAAAGGTTGCAAATCATTCCCAAAAGAGCAATTGCAAACCTGCCACCGACGGCGTTATGACCAGGAAGAAATATCGGGGGGTCACCCTATGACACATCATCAGTCCTGGGGTCTTGGATATTGCTGATAAAAACGACATCATATATACCGAGTCTGCGGACGAACTCTTTTACCGGATCGAAAGGAGCTCTGGGGCGATATATGAAGGCAATTGCTGTCGTTTTCATTATTCGTTTCACACGATGTGGTATATTTCCTCTCTCTCTCTCTCTCTCTCTCTCTCTCTCTCTCTCTCTCTCTCTCTCCATCGGTCGTTATGCATCATGTTCTGCTGTTTCTGGTCTCTGTCACTAATAAAATAACCTTATACTCTCTCTCTCTCTCTCTCTCTCTCTCTCTCTCTCTCTCTCTCTCTCTCTCTTCAGTTTCAACAATGGTACCACTATTTCTTAATACATTCATTAACACCAGAATTCCCTTTCTTAATTGCGAAAAGACCAGATTGAATTAGGTCCGCATTTTCGTAAAAAAAATAAACTTTGATAGACAGACCCTTTCATGTATTACCTAACTCAAATCATACAGGATACCATTACCTGAGGCAATTTCGTATTTCATTTCATTTCATTAGTATACCTGCAAAGGCTATTTGTATAATGGGGCTGCATTACCTGGAGTAGCTGATACAAGCGTCTGGAACGAGTTCCACTTTTCAAGTATGTATATGTGTGTGTGTTTTCATCACTTACGAAAGATTTGAGAGAGAGAGAGAGAGAGAGAGAGAGAGAGAGAGAGAGAGAGAGAATCATAATTAAAAAAAATGAAAAAATAAATTTTTGTTTTCCTTCTCAATACTTAGACTTCAGTGTTAAAATCCTTGATTTATAATTCTGATAGTCATGAAATCATCACAAAAACAAAGCATTAATTTCTCTGCTAGAAACCAAGGACGCTCATGGGAGTGCATTGAACTAGAGGACAGGATCAGGATACCAGGATTCATCCTGGTAAGAGCATTTATGTGAAAACCAGCTGGAAGGAAGCCACACCGTCCCGAAGCGTCAGTCTAAGCAAATGGGGAACGTTTATTTAACGCGCACTACTTTTCCGCTAGCACCGAATACAAAGGAATAATATCATGCTCTGAATAATAGTACCAATCAATTCCCTTGCGTCTGGATAGCTCTCTCTCTCTCTCTCTCTCTCTCTCTCTCTCTCTCTCTCTCTCTCTCTCTCTCCGCGTTTCATAGTGTGGTTTGTTGTTTTAATCTCGTATCTGTTGAACTAACTTTTTTCTCCTGTAAATAAGAGAATATAGCTTTCCTAAACCTCTCTCTCTCTCTCTCTCTCTCTCTCTCTCTCTCTCTCTCTCTCTCTCTCTCTGCAGCATTCGCGACGAAACGAAGATAAGCAGCGAGAAAGTTTCCTGGGAGGAACAGATTTGGTCTTCCATCCACGCGCGTTCTCTGTCTCTCTCAAAGTCGAGGGAAAAAGGTTGAGTTTCGGTAGGCAAGAGGCAAGAAACTTATTTTAAAAAAAAAGCAACTTTAGACAACACATGCAGCGAATTCCATTAAAGTTTTGGTTAGAGAATGCAAAATATTACAGTGTATATTTGCCAATCGTCTTCCCTTAACTGCGAAATACTGATCCGCGGCAAGGATGACGATTACGATGACGAACAAAGACGCTTCGTTTTTAAGAGTTTTAAATTCACTGGCGGAAATTCCTCCCGGGCCATGGACCATTAGCGTAATTAACCATCCATCAACCGATCGTTAATGACGGGCGGAATTCACGAGACTCACAAAAACAAGCACACCGATACTGAGGATATCTCAAGGGGTATCTCACACTAATTAGCGTAAGCAATTAGCTAAAGACGTCTGATTACTTAACCGGCTACGACAAGAAAGAACTATCTACTACACTCACAGAGGTGCATTCAAGCTGAGAGGGAAGTTACTATAAAGCTTGCCTTGTCTCCGTCTGATAATTCAGTCACAGCGTCATCTTGAAGTAAATGCACATATATGCAGGTATTCGTATGCAAATACGTACAATTTGTGAGAGAGAGAGAGAGAGGGAGGGAGAGAGAGTTAAGATATATACGGAAATATGGTGATACGTAAGAGACATACATACAGGCATGCGTTCCTCCACAAAGATGTGCAAACAGAGAGAGAGAGAGAGAGAGAGAGAGAGAGAGAGAGAGAGAGAGAGAGAGAGCAATGAATATAGACCTGCTAACGAGAAGAGACATTTGTTAAGATATATATACGGAAAGATGACAATACGGGCAAGCATTCGTCCACAAAGACGTGCAACAGACAGAGAGAGAGAGAGAGAGAGAGAGAGAGAGAGAGAGAGAGAGAGAGAGAGAGAGAAGAATAAACATCTGCTTACGAGGATACATAGGTTTGGAAAGATTCACGCAGAAAGATGATACGAGGACAGTCGTTTGAACCAGAGAGTGGAATATCACAAGAAAGAGAAGAGAATAGGGGAATTCATCCATCAACGTCGCAAAGCCAAATCTTGGCAAGCCATACAGACGCCATATAGTCTGGAATCAAATATTTCTTCTTCTTTTCTATTTTAAGATGATTGTGAGCACTGGACGCTTTTACATCACCTGGGTAATGCATTCCTTTATGCATATATCATGCTTCATGCACAACATAATGAAATTTTATGAAAATTCAGAGATAAAAAATTTTCACGCATGCACATTCCTTTATGCATACATCAGGCCAGCTGCACAATGCAATGAAAATTTATGCGTATGCGCATTGCGCATTCCTTCATACACATATCAAGCCAGCAGCACAACTCAATGAAAATGAATGCGTATGCGCATTCCTTTGTGCATACATTTGGCCAAGTGCACAACTCAATGAAAATGTATGCGTATGCGCATTCCTTTATGCATACATGAAGCCAGGCGCACAACTCAATGAAAATGTATGCGTATGCGCATTCCTTTATGCATATATGTTATGCACGACACAATGAAAATTAAGAGCTAACAAAAAAAAAATCGATACATGGGTAATGCATGAATCTGCGTATGCGCCCTCCTCCATGCATATACATCATACCCGGTGCCCAACGCAACGAAAACTGATGGACTTTAATAGGCGGGAAGAAGATAAATATAATCGCTACAACAGCAAAATCGAGCAAGACGACGGAAAGACCGGAGATATCTCCGCATGAAGGAATTTTCGAAATCAAAATACCCAACCCATCGCAGCAACACAAATGCCCACCAGAACAACAAAGGGAGGAGACAAACAGAATCCGAGAGAGAGAGAAAAATGACCCGAATCATCCAGACACCTGAACAACAAAGGAAGGAGACCTCGCCATTGTTGGAAGAGGAAATTCTAGTTCGCACAGAAAAAAATTCAAATCAAAATACAGATATATAAGTGCGCGGTTCAGCGATTCATCAAGTGGAAATGGCAATTATTACCTGAGCTGTTCGAGTGAAGTAGAATGACGCGTCTGAATAATTGTGATATAACAT
>NC_061106.1:41797483-41802483 GCF_015104395.2 Macrobrachium nipponense
CGACAGGGAGGATGAGGTATCAACAACGACACACGAAGAAACACCGACGAAGTAACAGAGAGGACGGAATGGGTAGAAAAGATTAGACAATGGATGGAGCCAGATACAGAGAGAACAAAGATCCCCTTCATGAAAGCCTACAACACCAAGAAATTAAGGGAGAAAACAATGAAATAATGGGCATAATACGCACCACCAGTATCACAGAAACAAATAACTTGGTATATGCAAGAGCAAGATTAGTAGCAGAACTGATGGGGATTCGAAAACCAACACCACCAACAGAAACCAAAACAGCAACCTCCCTGGAAAAGGCGCCTGGAAAAGCAAATCATGGTGATGAGATATGACTTGAGTAAACTGAAAGAGATGGCAGAAAAAAGGCTAAGAAGCAAGAAAACAAGGGAGGAACTCAACGAGAAATACAAAGTACAAGAGAGGGACTAAACAACACAATAGAAGATGTAAAACAGAGGCTTAAGGCCAAAGCACATAAGATCCAACGGTACATGAACAGGAATAAGGGATACCAACAGAACAAACTATTCGGAACCAACCAGAAAAGACTATACAGCCAACTAAGAGGGGAAGACAACCACCCAGAAATTCCTGAAGCCGAACCAAGTAAGAGACTCTGGGAAAACATATGGAGCAATCTGGTAAGAGATGGCAGAAAAAAGGCTAAGAAGCAAGAAAACAAGGGAGGAACTCAACGAGAAATACAAAGTACAAGAGAGGGGACTAAACAACACAATAGAAGATGTAAAACAGAGGCTTAAGGCCAAAGCACATAAGATCCAACGGTACATGAACAGGAATAAGGGATACCAACAGAACAAACTATTCGGAACCAACCAGAAAAGACTATACAGCCAACTAAGAGGGGAAGACAACCGCCCAGAAATTCCTGAAGCCGAACCAAGTAAGAGACTCTGGGAAAACATATGGAGCAATCTGGTATCACACAACAAACATGCAACATGGCTCCAGGAAGTCAAGGAAGAAGAAACAGGGAGAATAAAACAAAGATTCACAGAGATCACGACAGACACAATCAGACACCAACTAAAGAAATGCCAAAACTGGAAAGACCCAGGTCCCAATGAAGTCCATGGATACTGGCTCAAAAACTTCAAGGCCCTACACCCACGAATAGCAGAACAACTCCAGCATTGTATCTCAATCACCATGCACCCAAATGGATGACCACAGGAAGAACATCCTTAGTACAAAAAAGACAAGAGTAAGGGAAATATAGCCAGTAACTACAGGCCTATCACCTGCCTACCAATAATGTGGAAGTTACTAACAGTATCATCAGTGAAAGGCTATACAACTACCTAGAGGAGACAAACACCATCCCCCACCAACAGAAAGGCTGCAGAAGGAAGTGTAGGGGCACAACAGACCAGCTCCTGATAGACAAAATGGTAATGAAGAACAGTAGGAGAAGGAAAACCAACCTAAGCATGGCATGGATAGACTATAAGAAAGCCTTCGACATGATACCACACACATGGCTAATAGAATGCCTGAAAAATATATGGGGCAGAGGAAAACACCATCAGCTTCCTCAAAAATACAATGCACAACTGGAATACCAATACTTACAAGCTCTGGAATAAGTCTAGCCGAGGTTAATATCAGGAGAGGGATCTTCCAGGGGCGACTCACTGTACCCCCCTACTCTTCGTAGTCAGCCATGATTCCCATGACAAAAGTACTACAGAAGATGGATGCTGGGTACCAAATCAAGAAAAGAGGCACAGAATCAACCATATGATGTTCATGGACGACATCAAGCTGTATGGTAAGAGCATCAAGGAAATAGATACCCTAATCCAGACTGTAAGGAAGATTGTATCTGGGGACATCAGGATGGAGTTTGGAATAGAAAAATGCGCCTTAGTCAACATACAAAAAAGGCAAAGTAACGAGAACTGAAGGGATAAAGCTACCAGATGGGAGCAACATCAAACACATAGATGAGACAGGATACAAATACCTGGGAATAATGGAAGGAGGGGATATAAAACACCAAGAGATGAAGGACACGATCAGGAAAGAATATATGCAGAGACTCAAGGCGATACTCAAGTCAAAACTCAACGCCGGAAATATGATAAAAGCCATAAACACATGGGCAGTGCCAGTAATCGATACAGCGCAGGAATAGTCGAATGACGAAGGCAGAACTCCGCACCATAGATCAGAAAACCAGGAAACATATGACAATACACAAAGCACTACACCCAAGAGCAAATACGGGACAGACTATACATAACACGAAAGGAAGGAGGGAGAGGACTACTAAATATAAAGGACTGCGTCAACATCGAAAACAGAGCACTGGGCAATATCTGAAAACCAGTGAAGACGAGTGGCTAAAGAGTGCATGGGAAGAAGGACTAAATAAAAGTAGACGAAGACCCAGAAATATACAGAGACGGAGAAATGACAGACAGAAAAGAGGACTGGCACAACAAACCAATGCACGGACAATACATGAACAGACAGCAAAGAACTAGCCAGCGATGACACATGGCAATGGCTACAGAGGGGAGAGCTAAAGAAGGAAACTGAAGGAATGATAACAGCGGCACAAGATCACGGCCCTAAGAACCAGATATGTTCAAAGAACGATAGACGGAAATAACATCTCTCCCATGTGTAGGAAGTGCAATACGAAAAATGAAACCATAAACCACATAGCAAGCGAATGCCCAGCACTTGCACAGAACCAGTACAAAAAGAGGCATGATTCTGTAGCAAAAGCCCTCCACTGGAGCCTATGCAAGAAACATCAGCTACCTTGCAGTAATAAGTGATACGAGCACCAACCTGAGGGAGTGATAGAAAACGATCAGGCAAAGATCCTCTGGGACTATGGTATCAGAACAGATAGGGTGATACGTGCAAACAGACCAGACGTGACGTTGATTGACAAAGTCAGAAGAAAGTATCACTCATTGATGTCGCAATACCATGGACACCAGAGTTGAAGAGAAAGAGAGGGAAAAAATGGATAAGTATCAAGATCTGAAAATAGAAATAAGAAGGATATGGGATATGCCAGTGGAAATCGTAACCATAATCATAGGAGCACTAGGCACGATCCCAAGATCCCTGAAAAGGAATCTAGGAATAAAAACTAGAGGCTGAAGTAGCTCCAGGACTCATGCAGAAGAGTGTGATCCTAGAAACGGCACACATAGTAAGAAAAGTGATGGACGTCCTAAGGAGGCAGGATGCAACCCGGAACCCCACACTATGGATAACCACCCAGTCGAATTCGGAGGACTGTGATAGATCAAAAAAAAAAAAAAAAAAAAAAAAAAAAAAAAAAAAAAAAAAAAAAATATAATAATAATGATGAAAGTGATAAATGCATCATCTATCACTTTCAATACAACATAATTAAAAGAGGGTCTTCTACCTAAATAATAATAATAATAATAATAATAATAATAATAATAATAATAATAATAATAATAATAATACAGACAGACTATACATAACACGAAAGGAAGGAGGGAGGGGACTACTAAGTATAGAAGACTGCGTCAACATCGAGAACAGAGCACTGGGGCAATATATGAAGACCAGTGAAGACGAGTGGCTCAAGAGTGCATGGGAAGAAGGACTGATAAAAGTAGACTAAGACCCAGAAATATACAGAGACAGGAGGAAGATAAGCAGAACAGAGGAATGGCATAACAATAACAAACCAATGCACGGACAATACATGAGACAGACTAAAGAACTAGCCAGCGGTGACACGTGGCAATGGCTACAGAGGGGAGAGCTCAAGAAAAAACTGAAGGAATGATAACAGCGGCACAAGATCAGGCCCTAAGAACCAGATATGTCCAAAGAACGATAGATGGAAATAAGACCTCTCCCATATGTAGGAAGTGCAATACGAAAAATGAAACCATAAACCACATAGCAAGCGAATGTCCGGCACTTGCACAGAACCAGTACAAAAAGAGGCATGATTCAGTAGCAAAAGCCTTCCACTGGAGCCTGTGCAAGAAACACCAGCTACCTTGCAGTAATAAGTGGTACGGACACCAACCTGAAGGAGTAATAGAAAACGATCAGGCAAAGATCCTCTGGGACTATGGTATAAGAACAGATAGGGTGATACGTGTAAATACACCAGACATGACGTTGATTAACAAAATCAAAAAGAAAGTATCACTCGTAGATGTCGCAATACCATGGGACACCAGAATTGAAGAGAAAAAAAGGGAAAAAATGGATAATTATCAAGACCTGAAAATAGAAATAAGGATATGGGATATGCCAGTGGAACAATATTGTACCCATAATCATAGGAGGACTAGGAAGGATCCCAAGATCCCTGAAAAGGAATCTAGAAAAACTAGAGGCTGAAGTAGCTCCAGGACTCATGCAGAAGAGTGTGATCCTAGAAACGGCGCACATAGTAAGAAAAGTAATGGACTCCTATGGAGGCAGGATGCAACCCGGAACCCCACACTATAAATACCACCCAGTCGAATTAGAGGACTGTGATAGAGCAAAAAAAATAAATAAATAAAAAAAATAATACTGAAAGTGATAAATGCATTAGGTATAACTGTCAATAAAACACGCTTACAGAGAGTCTCCCACCTAATAATAATAGTAATAATAATTACCCTCTTTAACAAATTCATCGAACTGCCAAACTCTTCAAATTAAAACGTTTTACGAAACGAAAATTCAGAGCGATGAAAGAAACAACTTCTCATTGTCTTACGTACGAATCCAGAACTTCCGTGTCCGCAACTTCACCAGACACCTCACCAATTCTAAGAGTCTTATTTTCCTTTTTTTTTCTATTTTTTCAATCTGTAATACATTCCGTTAAAAATATTCACCTTCCTTCCCGGAACCTTGAGATTTTGGCTTCTCAGTATATCCATGCTGGTTATGAAGCAATCATCCTTTTTCAATTTCGTCGGAATTTTATGTTCATCCCTGAGAGAGAGAGA
>NC_061106.1:41807483-41834983 GCF_015104395.2 Macrobrachium nipponense
ATATATATATATATATATATATATATATATATATATATATATATATATATATTATATATATATATATATATATAGTACTTTTATTAACACTTCTTGAACCCCTATTGCGAATCCATTAACAAAACGTTACGTCTATTTGCTACGTCCTGAAAGCACAAATTAAGTGACGTTGTTTTCGAACGTTTTGTGTGAACCTACTCCGAACGTTGTTTGAACGTTTTTTGAACAACCACACGTTTTGGCGGATCTATTTCGAACGTTATTTTTTTTTAATGCCATTTCGAACGTTTTTTAATGCCATTTCAAGTGTTTATTTTTAATACCATTTCGAACGATTTTTAATACCATTTCGAACGTGTTTTTATTGCCATTGCGAACATTCTTTTCAATGCCATTTCGAAGGGTTTTTTTAATGCCGTTTCGAATATTTATTTTCAATGCCATTTCGAACGTTTTTATGCCATTTCAAACGAATTTTTTTTAATGCCTTTTCGAACGTTTTTTATGCCATTTTAAACGTTTTTTTAATGCCTCTTCGAACTTTTTTTAATGCCACTTCGAATGTTTTTTTAATGCCATTTCGAACGTTTTTTGAACGCCATTTCGAACGTTTTTTAATGCCATTTCGAGCGTTTTTTATGCCATTTCGAACGTTTTTTAATGCCATTTCGAACGTTTTTTAATGCCATTTCGAAGGTTTTTTTAATGCCACTTCGAATGTATTTTTAATGCCATTTCGAACGTTTTTTAATGCCATTTCGAAAGTTTTTTTAATGCCATTTCGAACGTTTTTTTAATGCCATTTCGAACGTTTTTTAATGCCATTTCGAACTTTTTTTAATGCCATTTCGAACGTTTTTTAATGCCATTTCGAACGTTTCTTTAATACCATTTCGAACGTTTATTTTTAATGTCATTTCGAACGTTTTTATGCCATTTCAAACGATTTTTTTGAATGCCATTTCGAACGTTTTTTTAATTCCATTTCGAACGTTTTTTTAATGTCATTTCAAACGTTTTTTAATGCCATTTCAAACGTATTTTTAATACCATTTCGAACGTTTTTTTTCTTTTTTTTTAAAGCTCCAAATGCTTGCATGACGGTCAAGACTTGTTTCCCCGACTTCTCCCAACGGGTCGGCCAACCAGAAGAACTAGTTTAAGCAATCTCTGCTCGTGACGTCACGCCACTGGCTGCTGCTGCTGCTGCGAGCCAATAAGTGGAGGTTTTGAGAAATGTTTCATTTCCGCCACAGGTCCACTTTCCGGGCCAAATACAAAACCTTGATTTTGAGAGAGAGAGAGAGAGAGAGAGAGCATGGACTTTTTCGAATCAACGCATGCGCGGTAAAAACATCTCTGCCTGTTTGAAAAAATAAATAAATAAAAATTGTAAAAACCGGAAGTTAAATTTAAAAAAACGGAAGTTTCAACCATTTGCAATTTTTTTTTTACATATTTTTAGCAGCAAAAACAAACCATTACACAGAGTTCCAAATAATTCAAATACATCGTATACACGTGGATATACAAATATACATTAAAATGGTCAGAATTGAGTAATGTTAAAAAAAATCTATTCACAAATACATTATTTGCATTCACGTAACCATACAATATCCACTGCATGAGGAAGTAATATACATATAAGTAATACATATAACTAACAGCCTCCTATGAAATACATGAGTGTGAGAAATATGGTAAAGCATCGCAGTTAGTTTAGAAATAATTTATTGGAATTTAACTCAATACACTCGTGGATCAATAAATTCTCAAACTATGACATATGACGTCTCTAAAATCGCAGGTAAGTTATTTTGGACCTCGAGAATTCAGCCATGAATACTATAGTTAGTATGCAAACATAATGAAATTGGAACGTAAAACTTAGGCCAAAGGCCAAGCAATGGGACCTACGAGGTCACTCAGCGCTGAAAACGTTGAAACAATTGTCAGGAGAGGGTAGGAAGTAAGATGTAAGAAGGAATATGAACGGAGGTACGGTAAAAGGAATGAAAAAGGGTTGCAGATAGAGCCGATTAGGACGCTGCAAAGAACCTTAAGTTATGCGTACAGTGCATCGCGTGAGGTGCACCGACAGCACTACCACCCTATGGGGAGTATGCTCATAGAGACCTCTTGAACTTAACTGCAAAGTAAAACCACTGCTTATGCAACTGACTCTTTATTCTAAAAGTCTTTCTCGACTAAGATTTACAAGCACGAGTTTTATACTGTGCCCCTCTCTCTAGTTAACTCTGCGCTCGTACCAGGAGGAACAATTTATCTCCCCTTACGTTCTTACGAACATACACGAGTTGGAAAAAGGAATTTTAGTGTGGCTCAGTCAATGGCTATGCTGGATTATTTGACATATGACGAGTTTTGGCAAAAGCCAACGAACACAAGCCTGCCAGTTTTTCGCGTCGGAATCTTAAAAAACTTCTGTGTGGCACTAAATGCAAATTGCCCCTAGAAGCAACCTCCCTTTCAATTGCTAGGCATCGCTGTGGGTATTTTCCAGACGATATCCTCGGGTAGCAGCGAGGGAAATCCACAGGGTTGGGAAATAGATAGCAAACGCTGTGTATACTCGATTTTCGATAATGATTTTGTTAGATTCTTTCTATCGTGCCTCTGCTCGGATAACCTCATTCGTTTTTTTTTTTTCTTTTCTTTTCTGTCTTTCGTTTGTTCCAATTCTCTTCAATCATCCGGTGGATTTTTATGCGATCTTGCAAGTTAAAATTAAAATTTCTCTCAAAAGCTAAAAAAAAAAAAAAGTGAAGAGGCTGAAAAGAATTCATACTTTTTATGGAAGGCACAAAAGTGCTAGATGAAAGGACGAACAGAAAAAATTTATCAAATTTTTGTTAATAGGTTCGGTAAATAATACCATCCGGGTCATATATATACATAGATACATACATACATACATATATATATATATATATATGTATATATATATATATAGTATATATATACATATATATATATATATATATATAGATATATATAATGTATGTATGTAGTATGTGTGGTGACATGCATATTATATATATATATATATATATATATATATATATATATATATATATATATATATATATATATGTATGTACGTATGTATGTATGTGTGGTGACATGCATATATTATATATATATATATATATATATATATATATATATATATATATATATATATATATATATATATATATATATATCTATCATATATATCTATTATATATATATATATATTCTCTGAATGTATTGTGTCTATATCTTTTGTGGCATATCCATTTTCTCGATGAATGGGAATTTGTTCAGTGAGCTTATCCACATTTTTGTTGGAATACGAATTCTTTTGTGAACTTATCCATATTTGCTGGTTTGGGATCTTACGTGACCTGGAAAATGCATTTTTTTTGTCAGTATGGTCTTATCCATATTCATATTCATATTTTGTCTAAGAAAATATTTTCCCTTTCTAGTATTACTTGGAAGAGCTTGCAACGCTTTGCAGGTTCGAATCTTTTATGTGGCAATCTCCTACCCACACTCCCCCCTCCCCCCACAGACACCCTTCCCACACTTACCCCCCCCCCCCCCGTGAAAAAAAAAAAAAGTGAATATCTCTTTTTCCTTGAGTCAGTGGTTCCAAGGTCCACTTAATTCACATCGCCTGCGAGTAATCGGCATTTCCAATTACCAAGCAAGAGCTTCCTGCAAGCACACTTTCCTAAATATCAGACGAGTCACGAAACTCGGGAATGGCGGCAGTAAAAGAAGAAATAAAAGAAGAAACCGAAGAGGAGCGACTGGAAAATTTGCTTGCAAAAAAAAAAAAAAAAAAAAAAAAAATTTTTTGCAAAAAAAAAAAAAAAAAAAAAAAAATTTTTTCCTCAAAGACCAAGTGCTCTTTCATCGCAGCTTTGGTGAATATATTTTCATGTTTCGTCTTCAAACGGTAAATGCATCGAAAAAATAAAGCGAAACCTAAAATAGACGATTCCATTGTTTGTCAAACGCAGGTCAAAAGCAGTTACCAAAAAAAAAAAAAAAAAAGTAAATGGCAACAGTTATCCAAATAAATAAAAATAAAAAGAATGTAAATGGCAACAATTTGTCAATGTCACAAAAAGCGCTACTTTTTTTTCCAAAACGAAAAAATATATATTGAAATTAATACCAAGTGACGTCACGCGTCCCTGTAGACTTCCATTCTTGATATTAAAGAAAGACATATAGAAATATAGAAATTCACTATTTCTATTTTCTAAATGGACGTCAGTATGCAGCAGCAGTATATAGTAAGTTTTGGTATTGCAAGCTTAGTTGTCTATGCCTACAGTTAACCTTTTAATGCATTTCAATGTATTTTTGCTGACGACTGCAAGTTAACTGATATTATTTGTCCTTAAAAAACAATATAATTTTTCTTCATACTACACGAAAGCTAATGAGAAATTTTCTAATAACATTGTGTGTGTGTGTGTGTGTGTGTGTGTGTGTGTGTGTGTGTGTGTGAGAGAGAGAGAGAGAGAGAGAGAGAGAGAGAGAGAGAGAGAGAGAGAGAGAAAAGCACTTAGGAAAATTGATACTGCCTTTGAAAACCAACTAAGGTAAATGAATTTGCAGTGGTCAGCAAAAAAATATATTTATCTTCGTGAATGCTACAATCTCACGGTTGAATGTAACGCATAGACAGCCAGGCATACAGAGAGAGAGAGAGAGAGAGAGAGAGAGAGAGAGAGAGAGAGAGAGAGAGAGAGAATGCTACTTATCATGATAAAAAATAACTTGCAATACAAATACCAGTGCCTTTGAAGTTCGAAGCTAAGAGATTATGGTACAGTACATACTATAAGTCATGCCGAATGGGACATAAGACCAATTAAATAAGTGAATACTATACGTAACGCCAAATGGGACATAAGACCAGTTTAATAAGTGAATAAACAAACAAATAAATAAATAACTCTTAAATTGAAATTGTAATCCGCCAAGGGTACTACCTAGATGGCCAGCACTCCAATAAGAAAGAAATCTGTACCTGGCAGATGTTAAAAGTTTCCTGAAGAAACCCGAACTGCAATCTGCCACTTTTCAATTTCCTCCTGAACGGGGCTTCGTCGGTGACGGAGAGAGGCAAACTATTGGCTGACAATTTACTCAATATTCTTTCGCCTCTAAATTCAAATACTTTATATGCACGGACCCACAGGATTTTTAAACCTGACAAACACGACATACAGAGGGAAAGGTTCAAATAGCATTCGCGTTCTCTCACCGGCGTCTGTAACGTAGGATTCAGGCTAAAGAACGAAGCCTCCAACTGAACAACTTCTCAATTACCGGCCATCCGTTTTTTTCATTTTTTTTTTTTCTTTTTCGAATTGCTTGGCGTCTCTTTCGAATTCCGCCTCAGGATCCTGACCCGAGCATTTTCCGGACGAGATAAAACCAGGAAAAAGCAGACTGCTGCCACTCCGGAATTGCACAAGCAAATAGGTCGAAAAAACGTGTTTGACAACTTCTACACTGTCATTTCAAACTTCTAAATTAGTTACTAGTGGTTTGGCTAATATTGTTTAGTTTCAGAGACCAACAAGTGTTCAATCAAAGGGTTTTATATATATATATATATATATATATTTATATATATATATATACATATTATATATATATATATATATATATATATACATGATATATATATATATATAGTACATATATATATAAGTCATTGCAAACGCTAAAATAGTTACTAGTGGTTTGGCTAATTAATTTTAGTTTCAGACACCAACAAGTGTTCAACGAAAGGGTTATATATATATATATATATATATATATATATATATATATGATATATATATATATATACATATAAATATATATATAGATATATATATTCAATATATATATATATACATATATATTCATATATAGTATATATATATATATATATATATATGTATGTATGTATATATATATATATATATATATATATATATATATATATAAGTATTGCAAAAATTTAAAATAGTTACTAGTGGTTTGGCTGTATCAGTTTCAGACACCAACAAGTGTGTATATATATATATATATATATATATATATATATATATACTATATTATATATATAGGTATATATATATATATATACCTATATATATTTATATATATATATATATATATATATATATATATATATATATATATATATCAGTCATTGCAAACGCCTAAAATAGTTTATAGTGGTTTGGCTAATTTCGTTAGTTTCAGAGACTAACAAGCGTTCAATCAAAGCGTATATATATATATATATATATATATATATATATATATATATATTATATATATATATCAGTCATTGCAAACGCCTAAAATAGTTACTAGTGGTTTGGCTAATTTCTGTTAGTTTCAGAGACTAACAAGTGTTCAATCAAAGCGTTTATATATATATAATATATATATATATATATATATATATATATATATGAATCAACGTGCGATATTCAATACGTACTTCAGAAAGGACTAAATTTATTCACTCTCTTCAGCGAGAGAGAGAGAGAGAGAGAGAGAGAGAGAGAGAGAGAGAGAGAGAGAAGGAGCATCAACGCCTCTCGCTCTCTCTCTCTCTCTCTCTCTCTCTCTCTCTCTCTCTCTCTCGTAATCACACTCCGGTTAATGGAATGAGAGACCGCCGCCAACATCATCCAGCTCAATGGCTAAATAGACCCTACACACCCAATTATGGGCCTTAATTCGTGGGATCGGAGTGGGCCCCCCCCCCCCCCCCCCACAAAAAAAGTCACCGTTCATTAAAAATCAAAATTGCAATTGCTCGACACACTCCAATTTGAATTCCAGAGGCATTCCCATTCCGACGTTCGTTTGTTTTCGCTCGCTGTCTATTTTCATTATGATCCATGCGGATGTCTTACGAATTGCTACTCTTAGGAAGGTATTGCAATGCAGTTATCATTCTTTGACTATATTTTTAATTCAAAATTGGTTATTATTATTATTATTATTATTATTATTATTATTATTATTATTATTATTATTATTATTATTATTATTTTTTTTTTTTTTTTTTGCTCTATCACAGTCCTCCAATTCGACTGGGTGGTATTTATAGTGTGGGTTCCGGGTTGCATCCATGCCTCCTTAGGAGTCCATTACTTTCTTAATATGTGCGCCATTTCTAGGATCACACTTTCTGCATGAGTCCTGGAGCTACTTCAGCCTCTAGTTTTCTAGATTCCTTTTCAGGATCTTGGGATCGTGCCTAGTGCTCCTATGATATGGGTACAATTTCCACTGGCATATCCCATATCCTTCTATTTCTATTTTTCAGATCTGATACTTATCCATTTTTTCATTCTATTTCTCTTCAACTCTGGTGTCCCATGGTATTGCGACATCTATGAGTGATACTTCTTCTTGATTTTGTCAATCAACGTCCACGTCTGGTCTATTTGCACGTATCACCCCTATCTGTTCTGATACCATAGTCCCAGAGGATCTCTGCCTGATCGTTTTCTATCACTCCCATCAGGTTGGTGCTCGTACCACTTATTACTGCAAGGTAGCTGATGTTCTTGCACAGGCTCCAGTGGAGGGGCTTTTGCCACTGAATCATGCCTCTTTTTGTACTGGTTCTTCGTGCAAGTGCCGGACATTCGCTTGCAATGTGGTTTTATGGTTTCATTTTTCGAATTGCACTTCCTACATATGGAGAGATGTTATTTCCGTCTATCGTTCTTTGAACATATCTGGTTCTTAGGGCTGATCTTGTGCCGCTGTTATCATTCCTTCATTTTCTTTATTTAGTCTTTCCTCTGTGGCCATTGCCACGTGTCATCGCTGGCTAGTTCTTTAGTCTGTCTCATGTCTGTCCGTCCGTGCATTGGTTTGTTGTGCCAGTCCTCTGTTCTGTTTGTCATTGTCCTGTCTCTGTATATTTCTGGGTCTTCGTCTACTTTTATTATTGTCCTTCTTCCCATGCAATCTTTAGCCACTCGTCTTCAACTGGTTTCAGATATTGCCCCAGTGCTCTATCTCGATGTTGACGCAGTCCTCTATACTTAGTAGTCCTCTCCCTCCTTCCTTTCGTGTTATGTATAGTTCTGTCCGTATTTGCTCTGGGTGTAGTGCATTGTGGTATTGTCATATGTTTCCTGGTTTTCTGATCTATGCTGCGGAGTTCTGCCTTCGTCCATTCCACTATTCCTGCGCTGTATCTGATTACTGGCACTGACCCATGTGTTTATGCTTTTATCATATTTCCGGCGTTGAGTTTTTGACTTGAGTATCGCCTTGAGTCTCTGATATATTCTTTCTGATCGTGTCCTTCATCTCTTGGTGTTTATATTATTATTATTATTATATTATTATTATTATTATTATTATTATTATAGCCATACGGAACAAGCCTACGGGAGATCTGTAATTGAAAGAACACAACAAATGATTCATATGTTATGCTTACGACATAACACAACAGAAAGAGAGAAGAGAGAGAGAGAGGAGAGAGAGAGAGGAGAGAGAGACGAGAGAGAGAGAGACGAGGTTATATTTCAATATAACATAACGCAGAATAAGTTGCAATAAGTTGTTAGGACGAAGTAATCTTGAATCTCAAAAAAAAAAATAAATAAATAAAAATAAATAAAAATAAATAAATAAAATAAAAAATAAAAAAAACCACATCGCTCAACGTAAAGTTATCTCAGAGAATTTGACAATTACCCTTTCATCTTTCAGGCATCAATAAACCCGTTGCCGATTCCACTCGACCAGCAGGATTTGTTGCAAATTGCAATAACAACCAACCAACCCCCCGTCTCTCTCTCTCTCTCTCTCTCTCTCTCTCTCTCTCTCTCTCTCTCTGTGACAAAGCCAAAGCCAACAATCACACAACTGAACTAAATAAAAGTGTGTGTGGCTTACGCTCAACTTCTTCATTTGTCAAGTCTTGGATCCAGCGTTAGCATATATAAAATTCCCCCAGACCCCCCCCCCCCCCCCCCCCCCCACCCCCCACCCCCCCCATCCCGCAAGGAGAGTTGAAAGTAGAAGACGGATTGCCAGACTGGAGGACAACGAGGACACTGCCCAGATACTTTTTTTTCTATTAACATTACTACTAGTATATTGATTAATGAACTTTGTAATTTTCCAAGAATAAAAACGTTTCAAGAATAAAAAAAACGTTTCAGCGAACATCCTCTCAGGGGATGACTCATATACTTCGATGCTCTTATCCTGTGAGGAACAAGGAGTTAAGACTTTACTAACCATTCACAAATCCAATCGTTTTGAAATTTCTAGCAGACCTTGAAGTGAATCCTTACATCCACACACACGCACACACACACACACAAACCAAACACCACACACACACACACACACACACACAATACCTATATATATATTATATATATATATATATATATATATTATAGGTTGTGCTCAAGAGCTACCACCACTGAAGTTGAGATAAAAAAGAAAAAAAAAAAAAAAAAAAAACTGATGGTCCACAATAGCGCCTCCAAAAATCCATTCTACAGAACGAATTGAAAAACGGGAGCGAAAGGATTACGATTAGCGTCCATAACCCCTCCCCGCCCACTGTCAGCTTTGGACGCCAAAGAGCCGTGTCCACAGTGCCCTAGAAGCCCGATTAACAAATCTTTAAGAGTCTCCGATTCCACCATAACAAAGCCGTTGATGCTGACATCGACGAGAAACTAACAATGGGTTCTGGCAACAGAACATCAAGGTTCGTTGGTACTTTTTTGTCTTCTA
This sequence comes from Macrobrachium nipponense, assembly GCF_015104395.2. NCBI lineage: Eukaryota > Metazoa > Arthropoda > Malacostraca > Decapoda > Palaemonidae > Macrobrachium > Macrobrachium nipponense. The sequence goes on from NC_061106.1 coordinate 41,817,309, forward strand.
CTTTATCGCCCGACTCGTCCCCTTAGAGACGTTGGGCGTGAGAATATGAAAGGACTCTGGAGAACAGACAAGGAGCGAGGAAGGAAAGATTGTAAACTGGCCAAAGCATCAAATGAAGAATGTAAAAACCAAAATTCGGCGAAATAAGTAACTATTGTTGTTTACGTGACAAATGTGAATGGACTGACACCTCTTCCATGTTTGCGTTATTTGGACTGACACCTCTTCAGTGTGATGTTTTTAGGACTGACACCTCTTCCATCATGACACCTCTTCCATGTTTGAGTTATCTGGACTGACACCTCTTCCATGTTTGAGTTATTTGGACTGACACCGTCTTCCATCATTACACCTATTTCCATGTTGAGTTATCTGGACTGACACGTCTTCCATGTTTGAGTTATTTGGACGACAACCGCTTCCATGGTCTGAGTTACTATCACTCAAATAAAAACCTACAACAATAAACAAATAATCCCGCTACACACCCAGTATCATAGAGTGGTATGAATGAATGCAAGACTAAAAATGATTCAGCAAAGGAAAAAAAAAGATATTCCAAACAGTGAATATATACTTTGGTTCGAATATCGCCTTTAAAAAGGCAGCACCGCAGAAAGCCCGTCATAAACAGACCCGGGCTTAATTCTGGTGGTCTATTTTGGGGAAGAACGAGGGGCGGGGAAAAAACACACACCGAAAATACAGAGAGCCAGTTTTGACGATGAAATGAGAGAGAGAGAGAGAGGAGCGAGAGAGACGAGAGAGAGAGAGAGAGAGAAAGAAAGAGAGAGAGAAACGATGCTAGACAACAATACGCCAGAGGACTGGGAGACAATACAAAACAAAAGAGAGAGAGAGAGAGAGAGAGAATAGAGAGAGAAACGATGCTAGACAATACGCCAGAGACTGGGAGACATACAAAACGAGAGAGAGAGAGAGAGAGAGAGAGAGAGAAGAGAGAGAGAGAGAGAGAGAGAGACGATGCTAGACAATACGCCAGAGGACTGGGCGGAGACAATACAAAAAACGAGAGAGAGAGAGAGAGAGAGAGCAGAGAGAGAGAGAGAGAGAGTTACAAAAATAGTTACAAGGATTAGGATGCCTCAAAGACTGGCTAGTCCATCGAAGAGACATCGTGGTGCGAGAGAGAGAGAGAGAGAGAGAGAGAGGAGGAGAGAGAGAGAGAGAGAGGTTTAGCAAAGCCATATTCTCTTATGTATACTGGAGATTAAAGCTATTTCAACTGATGCAAGATTGAAAGTGCGAACCCCATTGTAAAACGGCAAGCTTTGTCAAGTCATTAAAAAAAAAAAAACCAAAAAAAAAAAAAAAAAAAAAGAAGAAAAAAAAAAAAATTCCGTAATATTATGAGTTTGATGTTTGGTTTATTCTCCAAAAATCTTCCAAGGTACGAAACTTGACGGAGGGCTCAGAGGCGCTCCAAATTTTTAAGCATTGTTTGATCACTTTCTGCCGTGTAGTGAGTTTAATTTTTTTTTTCTTTTACCAGCTACTACGCCAATACGTAAGATGAATTTGTTTTGGAGGTCTTTCGAAATATCTGAGGTCTTTGTAATAATAATAATAATAACAATAATAATAATAATGAATAATAATAATAATAACAATAAGTTCAATGTTGGCACTAAAGGTTTACAGTATTACAGGTAATAAATGTAATAATGTAGGTCAAGGTTATGGTTTGATATTGAAAATATTAAAGCGAGGACGTCAGTGATGTTGGTGCGAAAAAAAAATTACATAATTGGCAGCATTAAAAAAAAAAACAGAATCTAGTTCTGTTATGGTTTGACATTGAGAATTCCAAATGAGAAGAATGTGTCGGGATTATTACAGCTCATAGTTTTATTCCCTGCCGGTTTCATCGCCGGTCTGAATTTTTTTCCGATGGTTTGGATTTGGTTTTTTTTTTTTTTTTTTTTTTTTTTTTTTTTTTTTTTCTTTTTTTTTTTTTTTTTTTTTTTTTTTTTGTGGCCGAAATTCGAACCTCCGATTTCCGATTTCAGTCGCTGGAGTTTCGTGATTTCGGAGAAGAGCTTTGCAGGAAGGCAACATATGCAGCCGAGCGTTCGACGGAAAGTGGAAAGCGATTTTTAAATTGAGGTTCTGGAACAGAGCCAGCTCCCCTTCCTTCTCTCTCTCTCTCTCTCTCTCTCTCTCTCTCTCTCTCTCTCTCGCACACGACGTCTCCTCGGATGGACTAACAAGTCTTTAAGACATTGTAACTCCTTGTAACACTCTCTCTCTCTCTCTCTCTCTCTCTCTCTCTCTCTCTCTCTCTCTCTCTGCTCTGGCGTTTATAATGTGTTATTTCAATTTCGTATCAGTTGAAATAACTTATCCTCCAATGAATATGCGAATACACCTTCTCTCTCTCTCTCTCTCTCTCTCTCTCTCTCTCTCTCTCTCACACCTTCTAAAAATGTATAAAATAATTTTAATTCCACGGAAATTTAGGGAATAAAACTCATGGAATTCTCGAAGTACGTCAAGAATAAAACAAAAAAAAAAAAAAATCCAAGCAAAAATGACGCGTAATGTATACTTAAGATTTCAAAGAGTACAAACTTGAAAGTCTCCTAAAGAGTCCGACGAGGCACTTGAACTAAAACTGTGCCTGAAGAAACTGCAGGAAAGACCTCTTCTGTGGAGCCAGCATCCATACTAACGACACTCTCTTCAGTGCCTTGCCTCAGTGGAAGGCCTGAGGGACATTAGGGGATTTGCTCTCCTTTTTTTCTCTTTTTTTTAATGCTCCGAGGCCCTTCGGATTTGCTCTACTTTTATTTTAATTATTTTTTTTAATGCCCAAGGTCACTTGGGAGTTGCTCTACTTTTTTATTTTAATGCCCCATGAGTTTCGGATTTGCTCTACTTTTCTTTTTTTTAATACTCCGAGGCCCTTAGGATTTGCTTTACTCTTCCTTTTAATGCTCCGAGGTCCTTCTTTTAAGATTTGCGCTACTTTTTCTTTTTTTAATGCTACGATGTCCTTAACGGATTCGACTCTACTCTTTCTTTTTTTTAATACCCAAAGGTTCCTTCGGATTTGCTCTACTCTTTCTTTCTTTTTTAATACCCAAGGTTCCTTCGGATTTGCTCTACTCTTTTTTTTTTTAATGCCCCGAGGGCCTTAGGATTTGCTCTACTTTTTTTTAATGCTCCAAGGCCCTTAGGATTTGCTTTTTTTTTTTTTTGGGGGTAGGGGGGAGGGCTCACCGACCGGAGGCATCTACTCATTTGTCTGTCCGTCCACCAACTGATAATAATATTATTTATTTATAATATATAATAATACATCACTTATTTACCAGCACTCAAGATATTCCTTTTAAACGATAGTCCGTTCAGGAATAAGTTTTTCAAAGCGACGTAACTTTCGCAAATATGAACCGTTGAGGTCAGTTAGGGATTAAATAAGTCACTTACTAAACGACTGTCATTCAATTATTTAATCGTCACAACTAAAACTATTTATTACAAATATATTTTCGATTTGTAAAGACTTTTGTGAGGTCAAGGTTTTAAGGTTAAAAATCAGTCACTTATTAGACGAACTATCACTCATTTAATCCCGTCACATAAAATTATTATTACAAAATATAAGATTTGTAAAGTGAGGTCAAGGTTTTAAGGTTAAAAATCAGTCACTTATTAGACGGACTATCATTCATTTAATCCCGTCACACAAAATAAAATAAATAAATATTACGCAGGTAACACATGAGAGCACGAAATGTACCACAATCATTTCGTTTGAATCACTTGGTAATGAATCCACAATTAAAAGTCAGCGGCCGTAGCCAGCCTATGCAAATTCACGACCGCCTCAGGCAAAAGGTGAGGAGGCTGTAGTAAATATCATAGGCGTCTTGCATAATTTCACAGACCGATGACTTGGGCCTAACACAGCTTGGGAATTTCAGTCGAGCATGGAACCAATACAAGACTTTTTTAGCTGAAAATGAAAGTCTGATGTCTATGGAATTGTTTGCATATAAACAACGCAATTATCAATGTTACAATTCATCTCGTTGAAAAAAAAAAAACATGACGAACCAAACACCGATTATTAAACCTCCATCATCAAAAACAATAATGAATCACCAGAGGATCTGATCATTAATAATTAGCAACACATCATTACCACATAACTAAGCGGGCATTGGCAAAGCATCCTCAATTAGATATTTGTTCCTAATTTCTCTTATGGGAAAGGGGAGAATAATTCATATGCATTTATGTATATCTAAACATATATACAATACGGTTTATATATATATATATATATATATTATATATATACATATATATATATATATATATATTGGCTAAATATATTGTCACGCGCTATTTATATATATAAACAATACAAATATATATATATATATATAGATATATATATATATATTGGCTAAATATATTGTCACGCGGTATTAGTGACATATGAGCAAATATATATATATATATAGTATATATCTATATATATATATATATATATATATATATTATATATAAAAAAAACACATATATTCTAAGTATGTATACAATATTTCTCAATATCTCATAGATGATGCGACTGTTAGAAACAGTTATATACAACACCGGCGTTACTTGACACAATACTGCTGAGGAGAATCTAGGACGAAGAACGTGAATAGGCCTACCTACCAAACAGTAGGCCTAATAATATTTTCTACACTGTTGGAGGCTATATTAGTTTCGTAAATTTTGATGACTTTCACTTTTCGCTGTTTTTTTATAACTTCTACGAGAGTACGAGTGATTGCAACAGATTAAAACATTTAAATGTACGTGTATACATGTGTATAAACATACACACACCATCCATATACATAAACATACACACACACACACAAATATATATTTTATGTAGATAATATATATATATATAATAATATTTATAATATATATATACAATATGCCAATATAATATATATATTATTATATATATATATATAAATATATATAGATTAATATAATATCTATAGTTGGCCGAGTCGGTAAAGACGTCACTGAAGTCCTGATTTCTCCTCTGTGCGCTGGTTTGAATGAATCCACGCGAGGACGAAATTGTTATCGACTACAAAATTCCCCCTCGGTTAACATATGAAAGTGCGTTAATTCCGAGGGTAGAGCGAATTGCAAATTACAGGAATATTTGTAGCTTAATGCAAGTATACGAATCACGGTGATGTGATGAGGAAAAATAAATAACGGAGTTCTGCAAAGACCTTTCGACTGAACGTCCTTTATCTCCGCAGACAGACTGTTTATCTGCTGAGTAAAGGATGTTCAGTCGAAAGATCTTGTAGAAACTCCGTTGTTTATCTTTCCTTCGTGGCTTATACCTTTATTTATGGATTTATCACGTTCCAAACTTTCGTGATTCAGTTATAATATATATATATATATGTATATATATATATATATATTATATATATAGATATATATATATATATTATATATATATATATGTATGTAAATACACACACATATATAAACATAAAATATACATACATAAACAGCTTGCTGGATAGATTGACAACGCGCATGTGTGTGTGTGTGTGTGCTGTGGCAAGTGTATTTGAAGACAGGTCCTTTACATCCACGATTCTTACTGGTCACTGAACTAATACACATAAATCTCAAGTACTCAAACATATATAAGAAATTATTAAAAAAAATAAAATTCCCCAAACCTTATGCTTGAATTTTTTATTTTTTATTTTCTCCTGTATTTCGGAATTCAAGGCTTACCGGATACGTTTTGAATATAATAACAATAAATCTTAAAAACTGGTAATTCTTTTTTTTTTACATGCATTCTCCTCTAACATAACACCGCTTTGAAACGGCCAAGAATCCAAAGTTTCCATCGACAGAGCAGGAACCTTATTGAAAGTTTGTGAGTACTCGCAGGAAGTTACCGTCAGCGGGAACGTGGGTACAAAATGGGTACACACACACAACACCACACAGCAAATTATTATTATTGTTTTGGAAGAAGACCCTCTTTTAAACAAATCCTGTTGAATATAATGGCAGAATTCAGCGAAATAATCTTTTATAATTATCTTTATATAACATTTTTTCTATTTTTGTTATTACTCGCTTCTCTGACTCAGCGATACTTCTTCATAATCGGCCAATGTTCATATGGGGAGAAATCTAAATAATGCTGAATGTGACAATTCATTTAGAACTGGGTTTTGCCGCCAATACCGGTATTATCAGTATATATATTGGCGTAGTACTGAAACATCATTATTATATTATTATTATTCAAATTCACACGTCCCCTAAGTCCTCTCTCTCTCTCTCTCTCTCTCTCTCTCTCTCTCTCTCTCTCTCTCTCATAACAACTAGAGCAACTTTTGTCAGATACACACGTTTCCTAAGATAAGTCCTCTCTCTCTCTCTCTCTCTCTCTCTCTCTTCTCTCTCTCTCTCATAACAACCACAGCAACTTTCTCAAATTCACACACTTCTTAAGATAAGTCATATCTCTCTCTCTCTCTCTCTCCCTGATAACGAAGAGACCAGTCGGAAAAATTGGACCAATAAATAAACTTCCCCCGCGTTGGCTTTGTGAGCGAGCTACGTACAAGATAACTTTTTATGAAGTTATAGTTGCTCCGACTTCTTCTTCTGTTTTCGTTTGACCAACGAGAGCCGAGTGGCTGACAAGGAACCCTTGGTCTTATGCAAACCACCAAGGGCCCCCACCCCCCACGGGGGGGACGGGGGACACCCAAAACACACTGTTGGTTGGTTGGGCAGGTCGCTAACTTTTAAAACTAGGGAATCAATCGTATTGAAAAAAGGAATTTCCTGCGGGACGGTTTTTATAAGAGAAAGTGTGTGTGTGAGCGCGCGTATATATATGTATATGAATATATATGTAATTATGTGCGTATGTGGTATGCATGTACTATGTATGTATGCATGTGTGTACGTGTACTAACCGTTTATATATATATACATATATATATATATATATATATATATATATATATATATATATATATATATATATATATATAAGAGAGAGAGAGAGAGAGAGAGAGAGAGATCAACGTAATTTAGTCACTAACGAAACAATGCAAGTTAATCTTATCCATTAATTGTTGATATCAACCAAATGTTTGGCTAAACAACTAACTAACTCAGAGAGAGAGAGAGAGAGAGAGAGAGAGAGAGAGAGAGAGAGAGAGAAACACTCGAATTAGACGGTCAATTTGCACGCCTAATGAACCAAAGCAGACCTTTACCGAAGCACTGAGCCACTGACACAAGGATCTTTGCAAACAAACAAAAAAATGCAAATGCAAATCACTATACATCAAAAAAAAAAACAGAAAAAAGCTCTGGTTTTTCCACGAGCCATTTAATTAAAGCTACATCAATGAAATTCCCTCGTCAATTTCAACTGAATTATTCAATAAAATGTCACAATATAATAATAATAAAAACAAAAAATGCTGCTGCTTCATATGGCTAAGCATTCTATCCATGATTAAAATTAAACCGCGTGACAGAATTCTCCTCAAAGTAAAAAAAAAAAAAAAAAAAGGAATGAAATTCTAGGCAAAAAAAATAAATAGTAAATAATAAATAAAAATATTTTTTGCATGAAACATATCCCTGGCGTTCTGCGAATTTCCTCTCATTCTGTTCCAATATGAATCCACGGCAGCTGAGAATAATATGTTTTCTTTACTGCTATTTACCACATTTTGTTTTTACTCCACTTTCTTTGGTAATATACTCTCTTCTTTATTTATTTATATTTTTGGCCATTTTTCGTGATGTAAACTAAGAGAGGAGCTTAACTCTAATGTGCCTACTCGCATGTGGTACCATGCAAGCTGATATCCAAGGCTAAAAAAAAAAGTAAATAAAGTACAAAAATAAATAAATAAATAAAACCGAATAACCTACTTTGACAGCTACCATAAGGAGTGGAAACCTAACCTTATCTAGAGGACTACCGGTTGTGGAGGAGAGATTCTATAATTACATCAAGACCCAGGTTGCAGACCAGAATGCGCCATCCTTAGCTAAGGGTATCGGTAAGATTTGATAAAGGAAAAGGGTAGTTATGGAAGCAGTTGGCTTAACAAGGTTTCTGATGGTTAATCGAATTAAACAGATAAAGGCTGCGGTCATCTCTGAGTAGAATAAGAGAACTATGTCTCTGATATTCTGTGTATTTGATTAATAACGCCGTGCTGGGTATTGGGCGGATTTGACATCAACAATGACACCAAACACATGAGGCTGAAGAAGATGGTAATCATTTCCATAAAATTAACAGATATGATCATGAGTTTTAAAATGGAGGAACAAATACCCTGTTACGTTTATTTTTCAATATTTTTTTTTTCCATATAAACAACTACATTTCTTTCTCTCAATAACTTTATTTTAAAATGCCTACGAAATTGGCGCTTTTTATTGAGCCAGTTGCAACAACCCCTGCCTACATACTTCTACTACTACTACTACTACAACTACTACTACTACTACTACTACTCTACTACTACTACTACTACTACTACTACTAATAATAATAATAATAATAATAATAATAATAATATAATAATAATAATAATAATAAATTTAGACATGTTGAATTCACCCATCATCACTAAGTTTTGAACGTAAGTGTTCTTTCCCAAAATTGATTAGCCTACACATGATCAAAAATTTCTAAAATTAAATTCTCAACCATCAACCACACAGTTAAAGTCACTGCTGAACCTCTGTATTGATGACAGACTCACCCCAAAGCACTGTTTCGTTTTGATTAACGCTGTTATTTCAAAGTCATATTTCATCCCTAAACAATGGAAATGTCACCATATTGAATGTCATTTAAGAGAATGGAGGGAAGGCAGAATAAACGAATTTTTTCTATCAAAATCATTTTAAACTCCATCAAAAATTCTCATTCAAATGGTTCTGTTTTTTCTACAGATTTATATTGCAATGAATGATTTTTTTTTTTTTTTTCCACATTCCAATGAATATTTATTCCATATTCCAATGAATGACTTATTTCCATATTCCCAATGATGATTTATTTCCATATTCCAATGATATTTATGTCCATATTCCATGAATTATTTATTTCCATATTCCAATTATTTATTTCAACATTCAAATGAATGATTTATTTCCAAATTCCGATGAATGATTTATTTCCATATTCCAATGAATGATTTATTTCCAAATTCCGATAAATGATCTATTTCAAAATTCAAATAAATGATCTATTTCTACAATCCAATGAATTATTTATTTCCATATTCCAGAGAATTATGTATTTCCAAATATTTTAATCGGAGCATTTAACTTAAATCTAAAGACAAGTTTTCATTGATCTAAACGAGTCGGATTCTTATAATTAATTATTAATTTATGACAAAGAATCATTTCTACAAACGAAATTCATTCTGCGCTTCTAGATTTCTCCCCTTGACATTAAATGAATCTTTCAACACCTATATTTCATTCCAGTCACATGATATTCGTTTTACAAACTCTCCCCTCAGCACCACGTCCCTTTTTGGGATTTTCTGTGCCACAACTTAGTCTCAAAAAAAAAAAAAAAAAAAAAAAATTGGCATTTAATTTTCCACTTAAACGTAATAATTTCCTTATCAACACTACCCCCTTTTTTGAACATTTTGTGCCACAACTCAGTCTCAAAAAAAAAAAAATTTTTTTTTTTTTTTTTTTTGCTCGCATTGAATCTTCCCCTTAACGAACCAACTCCCTCATCAACAACGCTACTCTATACTATTCTGCTCTCTCCTGCCTAGTTCCTCCTTTTATTAAGGTTCTCGCTTTTATTTCTCTCGTTTTGGTTCCCCTCTTTTATTTTCAACAGCTTCTGACTTTCACCCTTTCATTACTTTATTCGCTGCTGCCTTATGGCCCGACATTCGTTATTCGGTGCTGCGTCCCCTCTTTATTTAAGTGTTATTCCCCTTTTCCATTGTTACAAGAAATATTAGTGACAAATAAATAGACGAAGCCTAATCCCGAATACAATTATTATCACATATCTTTTTCTCTCTCGTTACATTATATACATACAAAATTCAAACAACCTTACACACATACATACACTTGTTGGCAGAGTCGGTAACGACACTAAAGACCTGATTTCTTTCTCTGTGCGCTGGTTCGAACCCACGAGAGGGCGAAATGATTATTAACTAAAAAATTCGATTTCGGTTTAACATACATGAAAATATATTAATTCCGAGGTAGAGCGAATTGGATGTTAAAGGACATTTGTAGGTAGCGTAATGCATACAAATACATGTGTATATATATACATATATATATATATATATATATATATATATATATGCGTGCGCGCGCACGCACATGTATGTATATATGTTTGTATGCATTAAGCTACAAATGTCCTTAATATCCAATTCCTTCTATCTCGGAATTGATATATTTTCTTATATCACTTTAATTATATTACACACACACACACACAAACACACACATACACACTCACACACACACACACACACACACACACACATATATATATATATATATATAGTATATATATATATATATATATATAATATATATATATATATATATGTCTTTGTGTGTAATACATGAACACATAAGTAAATGCATCAAGCGTTTTATCTACTGCGCTATAAACACAATAACTATTCATGAATACAACTCAACGACAAACTTATTTTGTTTGCACAAATGGAACTATAAACAACCATTTAATTCTAAAGTGATTTTTTTTCTACAAGACACTGTCCACTTTCCCTCCGGGTTTATGAACAATGATTATTCTCAAGCGCTGTCACGTCTTTCTGACGTAGGAGTTCGAAATTAATTCATTCGCTCCCGACAAATTCATCGTCCCATTCCTTTGTTTATTTTATTTATTTATTTTTTTTGTTTTTTTTTTTTTGCATCACGATGAGTACATATTGCATTCTGGAGTGGAACCAGTTCACGACAAAGAGAATGTAATCGTATGGATTAAACCTTAAAGCAATTAAGGATTCTATTCAGAGGAGATATTAAATTCATTTTAGATGATGTCTGCGAATGGCAACGAACGTTCAACAGATTTTACGCATAAAAGGGGTGGAGGACTATCATCGAATGATTAATATTACTATTATTCTTATCATCATTAATATCACTATTATTCATAAGATGAAGAACCTTACTCATATGGAATAAGCCCACACTGACTTTAAATTCTAGCTTCTAAGAATATGGCTTTCATTTGAGACGTACAGAATGTAATAGGAAATACAGAAAGCAGAGATCAGTTATTAGAAAAGAAAAAATAAATGAAATTAATAAATAAATAGATAAAAAATGTATGGCAATTATAAAACACAAGAAAGCCGAATAAGAGTAAATTATTTGGTATTCGAATTGCGAAGAGAACACTTCACTTTTGAGAGAGAATGATCCAATTGGAAATGCAAAAGTAGCAAGTAAAAAAAAAAAAAAAAAAAAGCAGATGTCATCCAAGTCATCACTGACATGTCATTTCAATCTACTTCGTCCATAGGATAAATCTATTTCTAATTAGCCACGCTGAACTAGGTTATTCAATAGATATAACAATATAACTCGAATCAAACATTCACGTTCAAGAGATAACATGGAATCGAAACTAGGTAACGGAGAGGAACACTACTATTCCCTGTTGCTCAATAAGCGGCAGACGTAATAGAAAGTTCACCTTCAGTCTCCTTTCCCAGTTAGAAAGCGAAGGTCCTCTGCAACTTTCCCTGGAAAGAAAGGCAGCTGCTGTTCCGAGGTCTAAGTGAAAAATGAAAAATCACAGCCGGCCAGTTTTCTTGGCAGAGAAGGAATCCGCGTGGGAAGAATCCTGCTAATGTGATGGGATGCGGATATAAAAAACAAAAGGCCAAAGGCCAAGCGCTGGGACCTATGAGGTCGTTCAGCGCTGGAACGGATACTGAGAGTGCAAAAAGGTGTGAAAGGTGTAACTGGAGGAAGACATCGAACAATATAGCGAGAAGGTGGAAACTAACATGCAAAGAAGAGAATATAAACGGAGGTACAGCAAAAGGAACGAAAGAGATTGCCAGCTGGGGGACGAGGGGACGTGGCACCGGACCATAAGTTAATGCCTACAGCGCACCGCATGAGGTGAACTGACGGCACTACCTCCTTGCGTTACCGAGTCATGGGGGCTTCAAGATGGCAGCCACAAATTCACAGCAACCGATATTGGAGGAATATTTGGGCCAGGGACTTCTGGAAAATGAATACATTAATACAGGAAGGAGATTTCCCGTCAATCCCTCGAAGGAAGTCACGCCATGGAGAGCTTGACCCGAAGGTCAAAGTTCACAACGGGGAATTCGGATATCCCTGTTTTTCTGGGCATTGGTTGAGCCCGTTGCTTTCCTCATCGCCAAATTAACCACGCAATGACCCTAACCTCTCTCTCTCTCTCTCTCTCTCTCTCTCTCTCTCTCTCTCTCTCTCTCTCTCTCAAATTTCACGAGTTGCGACATGGAAACAGAACATTAAACATCTTCACCGCAGTAATCTAAAACATCCATCTTTACTATCAATTGCATCATTTCGAATTTCCAATTTAAGTTGCAGCACGTATTTCGATTCATTTCAACATCCTCTGAAAATTTTCCAAACGTTCAACGCGACATTTAAACTTAACGCTTAATCGTTTTTCCATGTCACATTTTTTTATATAAATGCATAATGCTTGGGATGTACAACGAATATCATGATATTACCGTCCTACACCTCATTACTTGAGGTGGGGATAAGTAATAAATTCTTTTAAACACCTCTCTCTCTCTCTCTCTCTCTCTCTCTCTCTCATCTATCGTCTCCTCTCGCTCTCTCTCTCTCTCTCTCTAGAAGGAATTGCCGAAAACATCATTGGGGGGGGGAGCTAAAAACTATCACAAAGAGCAAGCAGAGGTAGATTATAGTGCCCAAAACCTATACCAGGAAAAAATAAGGAGCACACAGGACATTAATCCACTACGCACCAGCATCGACAATGCAGCGTCTATTCAGTGCGTTGCCAGCTCATCTGAGGAATATATCAGGAGTGAGCGTAGATGTGTTTTAGAATAAGCTCGACAAATATCTAAGCAGCATCGCAGACCATCCAAGATTGGAAGATGCAAAATATACCGGAAGATGCACTAGCAACTCTCTGGTAGACATTAGAGGTGCCTCACACTGAGAGACCTGGGGCAACCCGAACAAGATGTAAGGTCTGTAAGGTAAGGTAAGGTCTCTCTCTCTCTCTCTCTCTCTCTCTCTCTCTCTCTCTCTCTCTCACACACACACACACACACACAATAAACTTTGATTATTATTACATTTGTTTTCTTTTTCTACAAGTATGTGTATATGAGAGAGAGAGAAGAGAGAGGAGAGAGAGAGAGAGAGAATAAGCTTGACATTTTTACTGCTCATTACGGTTGAATTTTACTGAACATGAAACTCAAAGGCTCTGAAGAGACTTAATACCTCAGATTTATAATAATTAAAACTGGACAGAAAACCTCTTTAGTTAATCCCAACCAGTAATAATAAACCCTCCTCCTTCTCCTTCTCTCTCCTCCTCCTCACTTTTCTCTTCCCTCTTCCCTCTTCTGTCTCCTCCTCTCCTCCTTCTTCCTCCCCTCTCTCTCTCTTCTCTCTCTCTCTCTCTCCTCTCTGTGCTTTCTCTCTCTTCTCGACGTTTTAATCTGCTCTTTTTCTTGTTAATTTACTCTCTGTTTCTTGTTTCTCTTCCTTCTCTGTCTTCTTCTGCTTCTTCTTCTTCTTCTTCTTCTTCTTCTGTAAACTGACATTTAAAATGTTGACAAAGAAAGGAAATTAAATAAATCTTATCAAGTGTTATTTCGTCATGAGCTGTATTACTGTTTGCAGTGATGCCACATTTCTTTTCTTTTTCTTCTTTTTTTTTGTAAAAAGTCTGGCTATTCTATGAAAAATCTGAATTAATCTGTATAAAAAAAATCAGAGGAATTGGTAGCTTATTTTTTATTACATGTTCCTGGGAATGCCATATAATTAAAAAAAAAAATTATATATCTAAGAGTAATCTGTACATGTGGCAACACTGACTATTTGTAAGCCTTGTCTCTATTTCTATTATAATAATAATAATAATAATAATAATAATAATAATAATAATAATAATAATAATAATAATAAGAATTTCTGTTAAAATGAATGGGAGCATTATGTGGGTTTATTTTACATGCTACGTCTTCAAATCTACCTGACTACAGTACTTTCATTTCTTCGCTGCTACTAATAGCAATAAAAATAATCATGATCTTTTGTTTTCTGTTATTTCGTTTTCTGCTATTATTACCCATCGTATAAGAACCAAATATTTTCCCAATATCGTTGTATCTATCAAGACGCACCGTGAAAAAAAACATCCCTTTCAAAGAAAATGTCAAACATATCTCACTTCCAGATTTCTCTTCATTTTTCACGCACATGTTTCTTTTTATCATTTTCTTGTTATCTCAACATCCTCCCAAACACATCAAGAAGGTCAATATTTGCCGATGGCACATCATTTGGTCACTGGAAAGATACTGCTGAGTTTGCCTGTCTCCAGTAATTTCTCTCTCTCTCTCTCTCTCTCTCTCTCTCTCTCTCTCTCTCTCTCTCTCTCTCTCTCTCTCGGGAAACGTTATTTAGGGAGCGTTGCTAAGGGTCCCTTATCTTAACATGTGACATCCAGAGTAAAATTTTATCTTAAAAAATCTTAGGCAAACACCGTGTGAAGTCTTAATATTATTTTTTTTTATTTCAATACCAAGAACAAAAACGCGATGCATATTCCCCCCCTTCCCCCCTTTCTCCCTTCTTTGCAAGTCACAATTCTGCAAACAAATTTAGAGGCTTATAAAATGCCTGTACTTTGCTCTGTAGACAGTTATGTATACATAATATTCTTGGTCCTGTGGACGCTCGTCATATGACTGGAAACTTGTAGGGTTTAATATATACACTACTAGATTTAATGAGTTCCGAGCTGAAAGGAGAAGAAGTAGGACGGCACCTGTTAAATTTTCCCTAATTAATTACTTTAGGGTTTTCCAAGAGCAAGTTATATCTCATAATTTAATAAGTTTCCTCAAGATGCTCAAAATAACATCTCATAATTTAATAAGTTGTGCCGTGTGAAGCACGAAAAATATCTTTCATCAAACTCCTACGACATTCGCAAAAACGCCTCGATCAAAGGCTGTTGTTGTCGTTGCTGGAGATTAATTAGGCTGGCCTTATGCCAGCACGGCTCTTTGCTCATAGAGTAGCCCGTAGGAGACTGGATCAAAGACCTCCGAATGATATCTTGCAGAAGTTACTGGTGAATATTTAGAACAGCCTTTCTCTCTCTCTCTCTCTCTCTCTCTCTCTCTCTCTCTCTCTCTCTCTCTCTCTCAATGAATGTCAGACATTAGTGGAATGAAGTCGGGCTGAGCTGAAATGAGTTGTTTTATCACTAAATATTTGCTATGATTTCGTGGGGGGTTTGGAATTTATTATTATTATTATTATTATTTTATTATTATTATTATTATTATTATTATTATTATTATTATTATTATTATTATTATTATTATTATACCCTTCATCAAAACATAGTCCTCTTCCAGATATATTATATTTTATTATTATTATATTATTTTATTATTATTATTATTATATTATTATTATTATTATTATTATTATTATTATTAATAATTATATTCTTATTCATTAGTATTCTATTACTATTATTATTATTATTATCATTATTATCAAATCCTTGATCAAAACATCATAATCACCTTAAAAACATCTCATCAAGACACCGACAACAAGGTCGTAAACTTCGCCGAAGCTACAGAAGGGAAATTAAGACCAAGCACCGCTAATTAAGACTCGGATCATTAAAGGACACAGGGGATGAAACTAGCGCATAAAAGACGATACGAAGAGAAAAGATATGAAACTATAGGTGGCAAAAATATAGGGAAGCAGGGAAACTGGACAGCATTCAGCAGTAATTACATAGTTTAATTAGGAATGACTTAGAATATAGCCTTTGTGCTTTTGAGAGGAGCAATTATATGCTCGTTGCTAGATAGCGCACTTTTTTTCTTCTTTATTCGCTAATATTCTTTATTTTAACAGTCGTTTTCGTTAGCATCTAATATATATATATATATATATATATAATATATATATATATATATATATATATATATATATATATAGGTATATATATATATATATATATATACTACTCTCTCTCTATATATATAGATATATACTCTCTCTCAACAATAATCGTCGTTACAAGCTCGCATACTTTCTCTAACAACAAATTTCGTAATCATTTAACATACGCTTATATATATATATATATATATACATATCTATATATATATATATATATATATATAGATATATAATATATATAGATATATATATATATATATATATATATATATATATATATATATAGTACTTTTATTTAACACTTCTTGAACCCCTATTGCGAATCCATTAACAAACGTTTACGTCTATTTGCTACGTCCTGAAAGCACAAATTAAGTGACGTTGTTTTCGAACGTTTGGGTGAACCTACTCCGAACGTTGTTTTGAACGTTTTTTGAACACACACGTTTTGGCGGATCTATTTCGAACGTTATTTTTTTTAATGCCATTTCGAACGTTTTTTAATGCCATTTCAAGTGTTTATTTTTAATACCATTTCGAACGACTTTTAATACCATTTCGAACGTGTTTTTATTGCCATTGCGAACATTCTTTTTCAATGCCATTTCGAAGGGTTTTTTTTAATGCCGTTTCGATATTTATTTTCAATGCCATTTCGAACGTTTTTTTTTATGCCATTTCAAACGAATTTTTTTTTAATGCCTCTTCGAACGTTTTTTATGCCATTTTAAACGTTTTTTTAATGCCTCTTCGAACTTTTTTTAATGCCACTTCGAATGTTTTTTTAATGCCATTTCGAACGTTTTTTGAACGCCATTTCGAACGTTTTTTAATGCCATTTCGAGCGTTTTTTATGCCATTTCGAACGTTTTTTAATGCCATTTCGAACGTTTTTTAATGCCATTTCGAAGGTTTTTTTAATGCCACTTCGAATGTATTTTTAATGCCATTTCGAACGTTTTTTAATGCCATTTCGAAAGTTTTTTTAATGCCATTTCGAACGTTTTTTTAATGCCATTTCGAACGTTTTTTAATGCCATTTCGAACTTTTTTTAATGCCATTTCGAACGTTTTTTTAATGCCATTTCGAACGTTTTCTTAATGCCATTTCGAACGTTTTTTTTAATGCCATTTCGAAAGTTTTTTAATGCCATATCAAACGATTTTTTTAAATGCCATTTCGAACGTTTTTTTTTAATACCATTTCGAACGCCTTTTTTTTTTTTTTTTTTTTTTTTTTTTTTTTTTTTTAAAAAAGCTCCAAATGCTTGCATGACGGTCAAGACTTGTTTCCCCGACTTCTCCCAACGGGTCGGCCAACCAGAAGAACTAGTTTAAGCAAT
>NC_061106.1:41842483-41859983 GCF_015104395.2 Macrobrachium nipponense
AGTGGTATGAATGAATATGCAAAGAACTAAAAATGATTCAGCAAAGGAAAAAAGATATCCCAAACCACTGAATATATACTTTGGTCGAATATCGCCTTTCAAAAGGCAGCACCGCAGAAAGCCCGTCAAAACAGACCCGGGCTAATTCGGTGGTCTATTTTGGGAAGACGGGGAAAAACACACACCGAAAATATAGAGAGCCAGTTTTGACGATGAAAAGAGAGAGAGAGAGAGAGAGAGAGAGAGAGAGAGAGAGAGAGAGAGACATAATAACAGAGACGAGAGAGAGAGAGAGAGACTAAAATAACAGAGACGAGAGAGAGAGAGAGAGAGAGACTAAAATACACAGAGAAAAAAAGAGAGAGAGAGAGAGAGAGAGAGAGAGAGAGAGAGAGAGAGAAGATGCTAGACAATACGCTAGAGAATGGGAGACAATACAAAACGAGAGAGAGAGAGAGAGAGAGAGAGAGAGAGAGAGAGAGAGATTAGTTATTATAAGCTTTTTGGCTCATAGCCAACCGCCGCTGCCGGAGCCGGGGGCCATTCAGTGCATATATATCTTAAGAATAAAAAAGTCCAAAGTCGCACAAAAACAAACATACACAGAACCGATCAAACATACAAATCATTCATTCATAAAAACCAAACAAGAAACCTAAAACAATTAAGAGAACATTAAAATTCATAAAAAGACCAATATTTTTTTTAAATGTCATAATTTGCTCTGCCTGAGCACCTTCACCTAAAATATCGGGCAAGAGTCTTATTGCCAGCAAACAAGCTCTACGTTTGTTTTTCAAAATGTGGGCACTCCACCAAAATATGCACCACAGTCAAATCCACATGACAGGTGGAATAGCGAGGAACCTGCCTATCCGCTCCACTCGTCATTAGATACCCATGAGTATATTTAGTGGTGGCCAATACGTAATCTAGCTAAAACTATCTCAGACCTTCTATCCATCCGGCTATGAGGCCAAGGATGAACAGAAGCCTAATAGACTTTAATTTTGAGATTATTATCTAAAGTAGACCAGTGGGCCTGCCACTGGTCTCTACAATAAAAATCGAATGGTACTTTTAAAATCGCAAACAGGGACGCCCACGTTGGAATGTGCCTAAGCCTAGTTCAGCCTTAGCAGCAGCGTCGGCTCGCTCATTCCCAACAATTCCAACATGGGACGGAGCCCAAAAAAACCTAACAGAAAATCCTCTTCTATTAATCAGAAAAGATAAAACCAATCTTGTAACTTGCACTAAAGGGTTGCAAGAGACTACGGCTTTTAAGAGTAGATAAAACACTTAAAGAGTCTGTAAAAATGGTAAAAACCTTGTTAGTACAAGAACTATAAAAAAAATTTTAAGAGCAGTCAAAACTGCCAGCAGTTCAGCTGTAAAAACAGAAGAATTAGATGGAAGCTTCTTTTTAATAATATTATCACTAGTTCACTACAGAGCAACCAACACCATCAGAACCTTCGAACCATCAGTATATATGATGAGAATCACCATGTTCAAAGCATGATCCAAGAAACTTGCCCTCAACTGATCACCAGAACTGATGCTCCTGCTGTCCCTAATTGGGCAGATTTCTAAGTGTGGCCTATTCCAAGGAGGAAATTTTGAGGCGAAATTTCAGCTACTGCAGGGGGTAGTAATCCCACCTCCCTGGCAGAGCTTGCTAGTCGAACTTCAAGCGGCTTTGGCAGTCTAGGTCTATTTGGGGCTCTATCAGTTGGTTCTCTAACATACTTATAATTAGGGTTTTAGCTTTGATGTAAGTACTCTTGATACGACTCTCAAGCCTAATTCCTCCCTACGGATAAATAGTGGGGGAAACCTGACTCAACATATAGGCTTTCTACTGGGAGAGTTCTATAGGCTCCCGTACAAATACGTTAAAGCCATATTATGGACAACATCTAATTTCTGCAGTGTTTGTCTTGCTGCACACCATAAATTTGACAACCATAATCAATTTTGCTTAGGCATAAAATCTGGTACATCCTCAAAAGGTGTGATTCGTCTGCCCCCCCAATTAAAATTAGACACAACTTTAAGAATATTAAGACGAAGCTTCACGTTTACATACAACTTCATTAAACATGTTGAGTAAAAGTTAATTTCTTATCAAATGTAACTACCGAGACTTAATGCTATCTTCATAAGGTAAATGGAATCATTTAAAAACAGCGTAGGGATCTCTTCCACTCTTCTTATTCGGCAAAATCGTATAGCTTTGGTTTTTTCAGAGGGAAAATTTAAAACCTTTAGCACTGGCCCATAATGTTGAAGCATTAATAGCAGTCTGGATCTTTCGACAAGCTTCAACAGCTGTAGACTTGCTACAGATTATTGCATAATCATCAGCAAAGGCCAGACCATGCACCCCGACAGGAACTTGTTCTAGTAGGCCGTTGACAGCTACATTAAAGAGTGTTAGACTAAGGACGCTTCCCTGAGGTAACCCTTCTTCTTGAGGGTAAGCAGAAGAAATGTAAGAGCCCACTCTTACTTTCAGGTAACGTTCTGACAAAAATCTTTTTTTTAAACAATAGAACAAATTACCCACAACACCCCACTCTACAAGTTGCAAAAGGATACCCCCTCGCCAGGTAGTGTCGTAGGCTTTTCTAGGTCAAAGAACACTGCAACAGTCTGGTTTTGCACAGCAAAAGCATTCTGTATCTCCCGAGTAAGGAACATCAAAGGGTCAGAAGTACTTCTATTTTTTTTTCCTAAAGCCAAACTGCCGATTAGATAAAAGATTCTTTGAATCCAAATACCACACAAGTCGAGCATTGACCATCCTCTCATAAATCTTGCTAACACAACTAGTTAGAGCAATTGGCCTATAATTCTTAGGAAGGAAGGAATCTTTAAAAGGTTTTAAAACAGGAACAATAATCGATATCTTCCAAGACTCTGGTGAAGTTCCTGAAAGCCAAAAACTGTTTAAAATGTCTAAAAGAAATTCTTTTGTACTTCTAGGCAGATTAAAAATCATCAGTAGTACAGTATATCATCTTCCCCAGGAGATGTTGGGGAAGACAACGAGATTGCATGATCCAATTCTTTCATGGTGAAAGAAAGATTATACGACTCTGAATTTTAACCTAACTGCAGGAACAACCGTGGTACCGTCCCTAATATTCCTGAATGTAGGAGAGTAATGTAGGGCACTAGATATATTAGAGAAATGCCTACCAAAGGTTTCTGCAACTTCTCCGAATCAGATATGAGGAAGCCATCAATTTTCATATAGGCAAGGGAGGTGGAGAAAATTTCCCTTGCAGCTTTCGGACTCGGTTCCAGACAAACGACATAGGGGAATCATATTTTAATTCACTTATATATCGGATAAACGATTCCCTCTTTGCCTGCTTAAATGTTTTCTTTTGCTTAGCAAGAGCTCTTTTATAGATAATTTTATTACCAAGCAAGGATATCTACGATATCTCTTGTAGCAAGTTCTTGTTATCTTCGGCTCAAGGCGCATGCATCACTCCACCAAGGTACTAGAGGACGCGAGGCTTACCAGAAGTTCGAGGAATAGACAGCATGGCACCACACGCAATATACTGATTAAATACTCATAAGCAGATGTTGGGCTCTGAAAATCTTTTATATCTTGATCAACTTCAGTAGATTTTTTGAATAATCCCCAGTCAGCCTCCCCTACCTTCCATTTTGGTAAACATGGAGATGGAATATTTTTCATAAACTTTAAGTGAATGGGCCAATGATCACTGCCATGATCATTCTGGTCTACTACCCACTGGTAATCTAACCTCAAAGACGAAGAGCAGATAGTGAGGTCAATGGCTGAGTCAGTATTATGAAAAACATCATGTCTTGTAGGGGAACCATCATTCATTAAAGTGATGTCATTTAAGTCAAGCAGCTGTTCCTATTATTAAACCCACCGTCGCAGTTTGGCTCTCCCCAGAGGTGTGCTTGGCATTAAAATCGCCCATCAAAATGAAGGGTTTAGGAAGCTGGTCTATCAATGTCTGTAGATTGTTTAATTCTAGCTGACGAGGATTACCCTGCGCATCCTGCAATATACTTTCCAATGATGGATCTAAGTATACAGAACAAATAGTGATCCATTTATAATTGAAAATTTGAACTGCACAAGCCTGCAACACAGTGTTCAATTGAACAACCCTATGATTAACAGACTTGCGGACTATGATGCCTGTGCCTCCCTGAGCACGTACACCTATCAGGGATGTAGACCTAAGGAATGAATAATTAAAACCCAAGTTGGGAGTGTTCTCTCCCAACTTTGTCTCCGAAGACACATTGCAGATAGATCATGATCCCTAAACAGAACCCGAACTTGCTCTCTATTTGGTATAAAGCCACGGATGTTCACTGCATGAGAGCCATTATTTAGAGGAAGGGATCTTAAAATTCCCTACTAATTTAGGAATCTGTGTCCTGGTGAGAGAGATCTTATCAGTTTTACCAGTACTATTTGACCTAGATCTAGGTGTTACAGATCTTTTAGAAGATGGGCTTTCACTTGCCCTTTCAGTTTTACTTTTGTTTTTTCTACAATTGCTGAGTGACCGTGAATGAGGCGAAGAGGGAGAAAGGGCCCTCTTCTGGACGAATAAAGAGGGCCTCTATCTCCCTCACCGTCATCTCCACGGTGCACTGTAATGACAGGATCAGGTGAGGGCTCAATGTCAGCAATGTCCCTGACAGAGAAAAGTCGTCAACAAATTGAGACATGGCTTGAACCCTTGTGAAACAACAGGGTCCCTGGCTTAACCAGAGTCTCTGCAACATGGGAAACCCCAATAAGGGGCCATGAGAGCCCCACCAGGGGGGGCATGGGAGGCCCCACCAGGGGGTGTATGGAGGCCCACCAGGGGGGGCACGGGAGGCCCCACCATGGGGGGGGCACGGGAGGCCCCAACAGGGGGGGCACGGGGTACCCCACTAGAGGGGTGTGGTAAACCCCACCAGCGAGCACCGGGGAGCCCACCAGAAGGGCACCCCAGAAGAGGCAGTATTCAATTGTTGTGCCTTCAAGGCATCCGAATAAGTTTTCCTGCCCAACAGCTTCTTGGCCTGTCCCACACTGATGTGTTCGTCAAGAGATTTTAGTAATGCATCTTGTTCTTTCTTGAATGCACTACATTTCTTATCACGGGCTCGATGTTCACCCTTACAGTTTATGCAAATTACTGGTCCAGAACATTCCTCGTGCTCAGGCTGGCGGCCACACGATTCACAGAGTTTATTTCTGGTGCAAACGTTAGAGGAGTGTCCAAAACCAAAACATTTAAAGCACTGGAGCACTCTCGGTCTATAAGGACGAACTTTCATGATTTCACTATCAAGAATAATTTCAGATGGCAGAGAAGAACTTTTAAATGTTAAAATAAGCATCGATGAGCGGGGCACTTTAAAAAACCTTCCAAACCACATCCGGACACATTTCCAAAATTTCCTCCTCATCCATTGCATGTAGATCTTTCATTAAATATAACACCCTTCGCATAACTAAAATTATAGTGAGGTTTTACCTCTTTTATCATACCCTCAGGATCAAGCTTCAAGTTTAGGAGCATTATCGATTGAATATCTGTCTTGGTATGAACTAAAAAACTATTATGCCCAAAGCGAGTTAATTCAGGACTCCCAACATTGCCGATCTTCTGGCTTACCAACCTCTTCAATTTGAAGAGGTTGCCTCTCTCACCATGTGTTGTAATAATTAACCACTTAGCTGGGTCTGGTTTGATATGGAGGTTTTAGTTATTTTACTAGTATCTTTAGTTTCATTAGGTGGTCTATAAATCTCAAGATACCTAGGGACCTCTGTGCTTCTATAAGTCCAACACTCAATGAATCTAATCTGAACTCTCTGTAGGCTCTGTGAGCTTCCGATTCGTTATTGAAAATACCCAGAATTCAAAAAAACCATAATTTTTGCCAAGTCTATTCCTTACTTCTTTTACTTTACCAAATTTACTAAATTCATTAAATACTGTTTCATAATTCCAGTCTAAAGGACTGGTTTCACATATAAAATGTTTGTAATAAGGAGGTCCTTTGAAAAAGGCTCCCAAAGTCACAATGGAGGAATTACCAGAATTTTCCTTGTCCTTATCCTTGCCCAAGTCGTCAACAGAAGGTTTTAATGTCTCCATAAGACGTAGAATTGATTATTCGTTCCCAGGTAGCCCACCACCCACCATGGAGCCACATTTAGAGGACAGTGTTATCCCATACAGGCCTGCCCTAGGGGTACCACCAAGATATACACCCCACCCTCAGTGCTTAAGGCGTCATGATGTCCGTCGAGATCAGACCCAGCACTAAGAGCAGGGGTTTGACATATAAACTTTCCCCTCGCTCGACCACGTCAGGTACTCGAGTTCTACGGGTGAGGTGGCATGCCAACCATCCTCACCCTCCACCAAATCCAATGAGTAAGTCCAATCATGTCCAAAACCAATCCAAAAGTCATCAACATAAAATCTGTACCTTATAGGGGGAGGAAGCAGAAGGATGATAAGTTTAGTAAAAGGAAAAGAGCTGACTCATTTAGTTGGATCAACAGCTGGGCACAAGGTCCAGCGAGAAAGCAGTTCCCACCAGGCATCAGGGCCCAGCTGCTGAACCCTAAGCCCCCCATCCTCGGCAAGGCTTCAGCATCTGGGGAGAGAGAGAGAGAGAGAGAGAGAGAGAGAGTTACAAAGAGTTACAAGGATTAGGATGCCTCAAAGACTTGCTAGTCCATCCGAAGAGACATCGTGTGCTAGAGAGAGAGAGAGAGAGAGTAAATAACACAGAGAGAGAGAGAGAGACCTTACAGACCTTACAGACCTTACAGTTCGTTCGGGTTGCCCCAGGTCCCTCAGTGTGAGGCGCCTCTAATGTCTACCAGAGAGTTGCTAGTACATCTTCCGGTATATTTTGCATCTTCCAATCTTGGATGGTCTGGGATGCCAGTTTAGATATTTGTCGAGCTTATTCTTAAACACCATCTACGCTCACTCCTGATATATTCCTCAGATGAGCTGGCAACGCATTGAATAGACGCTGCATTATCGATGCTGTGCGTAGTGGATTTAATGTCCTGTGTGCTTTCCTTATTTTTCCTGGTATAGTTTTGGGCACTATTAATCTACCTCTGCTTGCTCTTTCTGATATTTTTAGTTCCATGATATTTTCTGTTATTCCTTCTATCTGTTTTCCATGCCTGAATTATCATGTAGCGTTCTCTTCTCCTTTCTAGACTATATAATTTTAAGGATTGTAGTCTTTCCCAGTAGTCTAGGTCCTTAACTTCTTCTATTCTAGCTGTAAAGGACCTTTGTACACTCTCTATTTGTGCAATATCCTTTTGATAGTGTGGGTACCATATCATATTGCAATATTCAAGTGGACTACGAACATATGTTTTATAAAGCATAATCATGTGTTCAGCTTTTCTTGTTTTGAAGTGCCGTAACAACATTCCCATTTTTTGCTTGACATTTTGCCAACAGAAATTGCTATTTGATCATTGCATAACATGTTCCTATTCATCATCACACCAAGGTCTTTAACTGCTTCCTTATTTGTGATTGTCTCATTATTAGGTCCCCTATATGCATATAGCTTTCCTTCTCTGTCTCCATAATTTATTGATTCAAATTATCAGAGTTAAATACCATCCTATTTACCTCTGCCAATCATATACTTTGTTAAGGTCTCTTTGTAGAGCGTTCCTATCTTCATCACAAGTAATTTCTCTACTTATTCTTGTGTCATCAGCGAAACTACTCACTACCGAATCCTTAACGTTACTGTCTATGTCTTCAATCATAATAACAAACAATATTGCAGCTAGCACCGTACCTTGTGGCACACCGGATATTACCTTGGTTTCATCCGATTTCTCATCGTTTGCAATAACTATCTGTTTTCTGTGTGTAAAAATTCTTTAACCATTCTTCCTACTTTATCTACGATATTGTGTTTTCTAATTTCTTTGCTAATATATTATGGTCTACTTTGTCAAAGGCTTTTGCAAAGTCTAGATAAACCACATCTGTTTCATTTCCGCTTTTCATATTTTTGAATATGTTTCTCACGGTGGACTAACAGTTTGGGTTTGTGTACTTTTTCCGGGTACGAAACCGTGTTGTTCCTATATTAACAAATTATTTTTTATTAAATGTTTCATAATATTTTTCTTCATTACCCTTTCATACACTTTCATAATATGTGATGTTAGACTCACAGGCCTATAATTACTTGCCTCTAGTCTTGATCCACTTTTGAAAGTAGGGGTGATATATGCTAATTTGTGCTCATCATAAATCTTGCCTGTATCTACACTTTGTCTTAATAATATTGCAAGTGGGCTTTGCGATAGAATGAACTACTTTCTTTAACAAAATAGCAGGGACTCCATCCGGCCCTGCAGCAGCTCCATTTTTAATTTCATTAATTGCCTGCACAATATCAGCTTCATTAATTTCTATGTCAGCTAAATATTCACTATTTTCTTCCCTTACTTCTATATCATTATCTTCATTATCTATTCTAGGGGTGAATTCTCTCTTATATCGTTCTGCCAGTATGTTGCAAATTTCCTTTTTTTTCATTCGTTAATCTCCCTTCAATTCTCAGAGGGCCTATTTCTATTCTTCTTTTATTCATCTTCTTCGCATATGAGTATATAGTTTGGGTTTTGCTTGATATTTAATAGGGTTTTTTCTTCCAAGTCCCGTTTTTCATTTTCTTTTGATTGTATATCTTTTGTTCTGCATTTTCTATCTTACTTTTTAGTTCTATAACTTTCCAAGCATTTTTTTCTTTTGCAAGACCTTTTTTCCACTTTCTGATTTCTGGAACAAGATCCTTCTGTCTCTTGGTATGCATGAATGATGTTACGTTTTTTCTTCTTCGTATATATTTTTTCCACTATTTTCTCCAATGATTTATATAATATCTCCGTATTTACCCTTATGTCATCACTTACGAAATGTTATCCCAGCCCATCTTGTTTAATTCTTCATTAATTTCTGACCATTTTATATTTTTTTACTGTAGAAGTTGTATTTTTCCATATCCTTCCCACTTTTTCATTTCTTGCTTATCTCTATTTTTCACTTGCTTTGAATGAACTGTTAATTCTATGACATTATGGTCTGAAATACTCGCATTATAAACTATTATTTCTTTAATAAATTATTCATCTCGTTCACAAATACTAGGTCTAAAGTATTTTCCTTTCTTGTTGCAGGTGATTTATTTGTTGAATGTTGTATTCTAGTAGCATATCTAATAGCTTTTCAAATTGCCTCTTATCTTCTGCACTACTATTACTCTCTTTTTTTATATGTATAAGTACAACCAACAAATCTCCTATTCGTTCTTTCCTTTATTCTACGAAAGGAAAGTTGAAGTCACAGATAGAGAATAGTCCAGTCCTTGTGATTCTACATATATCATCCAATTTTTCAATTATTAAGTCAAACTCTTTAGTATTAGGAGGTCTAATACTAAAAGAGAGAGACTAAAATAACACACCCACACACACACAACACACAGAGAGAGAGAGAGAGAGAGAGGAGAGAGAGAGAGAGAGAGAGAGGAGAGACTAAAATAACAGAGAGAGAGAGATATAGAGAGAGAGAGAGAGAGAGAAGAGAGAGAGAGAGAGAGACTAAAATAACACAGAGAGAGAGAGAGAGAGAGAGACTAAAATAACAGAGAGAGAGAGAGAGAGAGAGAGAGAGAGAGAGAGAGAGAGAGAGAGAGAGAGAGAGAAGATGCTAGACAATACGCCAGACTGGGAGTACAATACAAAACGAGAGAGAGAGAGAGAGAGAGAAGTTCAAAGAGTTACAAGGATTAGGATGCCTCAAAGACTTGCTAGTCCACCCGAAGAGACATCGTGTGCTAGAGAGAGAGAGAGAGAGAGAGAGAGAGAGAGAGAGAGAGAGAGAGAGGTTTAGCAAAGCCATATTCTCTATGTATACTGGAGATTAAAGCTATTTCAACTGATGCAAGATTGAAAGTGCGAACCCCATTGTAAAACGGCAAGCTTTGTCAGTCATAAAAAAGATAAAAAATAAATAAATAAATAAAGGATTCCGTAATATTATAAGTTTGATGTTGGGTTTATTCTCCAAAAATCTTCTAAGGTACGAAACTTGACGGAGGGCTCAGAGGCGCTCCAAAATTTTAAGCATTTTTTGATCACTTTCTGCCGTGTAGTGAGTTTAATTTTATTTTCTTTCACCAGCTGCTACGCCAATACGTAAGATGAATTTGTTTTGGAGGTCTTTCGAAATATCTGAGGTCTTTGTACTAATAATAATAATAATAATAATAATAATAATAATAACGACGGCGCCCCTCAACATACTGGAAGCCTCGCTCCGTACGCTGCTGGAGATATGCACGAAGAAGGCCCCTCCCCTTTCTCCACCCACCGTGGCCAGATGTTCCGCCAAAAGGACGGCGTGGCGATGGGCTCCCCACTGGGGGTTCTCTTCGCTAACTTTTATATGGGCACCGTGGAGGAACGGGTCTTCGCCAGGATGCAGCAACCCCGCAGATATGGACGTTATATTGACGACATCTTTGTGCAAGTCGACGCCGAGGATGAGGTAGAAGCCCTCCGTCAAGCATTTCAGCAGTGTAGTGTGCTGAATTACACAGTCGAACGCAGCTCCGACGATCGGCTCCCCTTCCTCGACGTCCTTGTAAGCAAGACGGAAGACGGTTTCCGTACTTCAGTCTACACAAAGAAAACCAATTTAGGACTTTGCCTCAACGGAGACAGCGAGTGCCCCGCCAGATTCAAAAGCACCACCGTCAGGGCCTTCGTCAGGAGGGCCCTCTCCCACTGCTCAACCTAGCAGGACACTCACCAGGAACTCGACCGCGCCTCCCAAGTACTTGTGAATAACGGGTACTCAAATAAATTAATCAGCAAGGAAGTCCGCACAGCCCTGGAGAAATGGTACGGTAGTGAGAGCCCGCAGCCCCGCCCCATGATATATCAAGCTGTACTACAAAGCCTTCATGAGTTCCCATTACCGTGAAGAAGAGGACGCCATTAAGAAAAATTATTTCTGATAATGTATCCCCGACTGACGACACCAAGAATATCGACCTAATCATATATTACCAGAATCGGAGGACGCGCGATCTTATTATGAAAAATAACCCCTCTCCACAGGTACGAGAACCCCTGAAGCAGACGCATGTAGTGTACCAGTATACATGCCCATCCGCGACTGCAGCGGCGCCTACGTAGGTATGACTACCATGCGACTGTCGAAGAGACTCTCGTGCCACGCCCAAGAGGGGCTATAAAGAATCACGCCCGCACCAAACATCACGAGGCCATCTCCCGAATGTCATCATAAAGAACACGAAGATCATCGGGAAGGCCCCTGATGCCCGTCGGTTGCGCCTGCTGGAGGCGCTACTCATCCAGCAAATAAAACCTACTCTGAATACGACGCAGGAAGAATTTCTCCTCCCCTACGAGTATGAGAAGACCTGCCACCAACAATGACACCACCGATCATGACAACTCTATGGATGACAACGCCCCCGAACGAGGTACTCCTGCAGCCGATGGAAATCAAAGTAGCCGTGACGTCCCACAGCGTAGCGCAACGCCCATCAATGTTACAGCGCCGCTTAGGAGGTCCAGGCGGCTGCAGGATTTTGCTGCAACGAACCATCGGCCCGAAGAAAGTGGCTTGAGGACCTGGCTCAGGCAGCCAATGAAACAAGATCACCGCCACCAGCCAATAGGAGACAAGCATGGGCAGACCCCCTGCTGTCAACCACGGATATAAGGAGGACGGACACCGCACCAAGATCAGTCCACCCTCAGCTTCCCAGCCCGAGGATGTCTGGCAGCTCCAGACGAAAGCTCGCTTTAAGAAAGAGAGAGAGAGAGAGAGAGAGAGAAAATCGTTAATGACTTTGATGACTATGGTATCATAGTTTATCTGTAAAATTCAAATATATACACCTATTTTGACCCTGTATTTTACCATGACCTCTATAGGCGCTCTTCTAGCCTGTTTAAGTAGCACTGAAAAAGCCGCTATTCGCAAATAGAGAAGAATCTCTACAAGTGTAACGCTGCTGAAGTAGCCATTACTTTTCATAAAGTATGCTTGAGAGAGGGTCTGCTTCCTAAGTACAATAATAATAATAATAATAATAATAATAAGTTAATGTGGCACTAAAGGTTTCAACATTACAGGTAATAAATGTAATAATGTAGGTCAAGGTTATGGTTTGATATTGAAAATATTAAAGCGAGGGACGTCAGTGATGTTGGTGCGAAAAATTACATAATTGCAGCATTAAAAAAAAAACAGGAAAAAAAAAACAGAATCTAGTTCAATGTTATGGTTTGACATTGAGAATTCCAAATGAGAAGAATGTGTCGGGATTATTACAGCTCATAGTTTTATTCCTGCCGGTTTCATCGCCGGTCTGAATTTTTTTCCTTTGCTTTGGATTTTTTTTTTTTTTTTTTTTTTTTTTTTGTGGCCGAAATTCGAACCTCCGATTTCCGATTTCAGTGGCTGGAGTTTCGTGGATTTCGGAGAAGAGCTTTGCAGGAAGGGCAACATATGCAGCCGAGCGTTCGACGGAAAAGTGGAAAGCGATTTTTAAATTGAGGTTCTGGAACAGAGCCAGCTCCCCTTCCTTCTCTCTCTCTCTCTCTCTCTCTCTCTCTCTCTCTCTCTCTCACGACGTCTCCTCGATGGACTAACAAGTCTTTGAGACATCCTAACGCCTTGTAACTCTCTCTCTCTCTCTCTCTCTCTCTCTCTCTCTCTCTCTCTCTCTCTTGGCGTTTCATAATGGGGTGTGTTATTTCAATTTCGTATCAGTTGAAATAACTTATCCTCCAATGAATATGCGAATACACCTTCTCTCTCTCTCTCTCTCTCTCTCTCTCTCTCTCTCTCTCTCTCTCTCACACCTTCTAAAAATGTATAAAATAATTTTAATTCCACGGAAATTTAGGGAATAAAACTCATGGAATTCTCGAAGTACGACAAGAATAAAAAAAAAAAAAAAAATCCAAGCAAAAATGACGCGTAATGTATACTTAAGATTTCAAAGAGTACAAACTTGAAAGTCTCCTAAAGAGTCCGACGAGGCACTTGAACTAAAACTGCGCCTGAAGAAACTGCAGGAAAGACCTCTTCTGTGGAGCCAGCATCCATACTAACGACACTCTCTTCAGTGCCTTGCCTCAGTGGAAGGCCCTGAGGGCATTAGGGGATTTGCTCTCCTTTTTTTCTCTTTTTTTTTTTTAATGCTCCGAGGCCCTTAGGATTTGCTCTCCTTTTTTTTAATGCTCCGAGGTCCTTCGGATTTGCTCTACTCTTTCTTTTTTTTAATGCCCCAACGTCCTTCGGATTTGCTCTCCTTTTTTTTAATGCTTTGAGGCCTTAGGATTTGCTCTACTTTTTTATTTTAATGCTCCAAGGCCCTTAGGATTTGCTTTTTTTCTTTTTTTTTTTGTTTTTTTTTTTTTTTTTGGGGGGGGGGGGGGGGGGGGGGGGCTGATAAATAATATTATTATTTATTAAATAATATATCATAACAATACATCACTTATTTACCAGCACTCAAGATATTCCTTTTGAACGATAGTCCGTTCAGGAATAAGTTTTTCAAAGCGACGTAACTTTCGCAAATATAAAGTGAGGCCAAAGTTAGGGTTAAATACGTCATTTATTAGACGGACTATCATTCATTTAATCCCGTCACAAAAAAATAAATAAATAAAAATTACGCTGGTAAAACATGAGAGCACGAAATGTACCACAATCATTTCGTTTGAATCACTTGGTAATGAATCCACAATAAAAGTCAGCTGCCGTAGCCATATGCAAATTCACGACCGCCTCAGGCAAAAGGTGAGGAGGCTGTTGTAAATATTATAGGCGTCTTGCATAATTTCACGGACCGATGACTTGGGCCTAACACAGCTTGGGAATTTCAGTCGAGCATGGAACCAATACAAGACTTTTTTAGCTGAAAATGAAGGTCTGATGTCTATGGAATTATTTGCAAATAAATAACGCAATTATAAATGTTACAATTCATCTCGTTGAGAAAAAAAAAACATGACGAAACAAACATCGATTATTAAACCTCCATCATCAAAAACAATAATGAATCACCAGAGGATCTGATCATTAATAATCATTAACACACCATTACCACATAAAATGCCCTGAGTAACTAAGCGGGCATTGGCTGAGCATCGTCAATTAGATATTTGTTCCTAATTTCTCTTATGGGAAAGGGGAGTATAATTCATATGCATTTATGTATATCTATACATATATACATATGCATATATATATATATATATATATATATATATATATATATATATATATATATATATATATATTATTTAGTCCAAGGACACCAGAAAAAGTAAAATATTGTCACACGCTATTTAGTGACATAAGCATATGTATATATATATATATATATATATATATATATATATATATATATATATATATATATATATATATATATATATATATATATATATCTTTCTTCGTGGCTTATACCTTTATTTATGGATTTATCACTTTCCAACTTTCATGATTCAGTTATTATATATATATTATATATATATATATATATATATATATATATATATATATATATATATATATGTATGTATAAATACACACACACATATAAACATAAAATATACATACATAAACAGCTTGCTGGATAGATTGACAATGCGCGCGTGTGTGTGTGTGTGTGTGTGTGTGTGTGTGTGAAGACAGGTCCTCTACATCCAGGATTCTTACTGGTCACTGAACTAATACACATAAATCTCAAGTACTCAAACATATATAAGAAATGAATAATAAAAAAAAAAAAATCCAAAAACTTTATGCTTGAACAAATTTTTATTTTTTATTTTCGCCTGTATTTCGGAATTCAAGGCCTACCAGATACGTTTTGAATATAATAACAATAAATAAATTTTAAACCTGCTAATTGTTCTACGTGCATTCTCCTCTAACATAACACCGCTTTGAAACGGCCAAGAATCCAAAGTTTCCCTCGACAGAGCAGGAACCTTATTGATACACACACACACACACACACACACACACACACACACACACACAGCAGAAATTATTATTATTATTTTGGAAGAAGACCCTCTTTTAAACAAATCCTGTTAAATATAATGGCAGAATTCAGCGAATTAATCTTATATAATTATCTTTATATAACATCTTTTCTATTTTTCTTATTACTCGCTTCTCTGACTCAGCGATACTTCTTCGTAATCGGCCAATGTTCATATGGGGAGAAATCTAAATTATGCTGAATGTGACAATTCATTTAGAACTGGGTTTTGCCGCCAATACCGGTATTATCAGTATATATATTGGCGTAGTACTGAAACATCATTATTATATTATTATTATTCAAATTCACACGTCCCCTAAGTCCTCTCTCTCTCTCTCTCTCTCTCTCTCTCTCTCTCTCTCTCTCTCATAACAACTAGAGCAACTTTTGTCAGATACACACGTTTCCTAAGATAAGTCCTCTCTCTCTCTCTCTCTTTCTCTCTCTCTCTCTCTCTCTCTCTCTCTCCCTGATAACGAAGAGACCAGTCGGAAAAATTGGACCAATAAATAAACTTCCCCCGCGTTGGCCTTGTGAGCGAGCTACGTACAAGATAACTTTTATGAAGTTATAGTTGCTCCGACTTCTGCTTCTGTTTTCGTTTGACCAACGAGAGCCGAGTGGTGAAAGAACCCTGGTCTTATGAAACCACCAAGGCCCCCACCCCCACGGGGGGACGCACAAAACACACTGTTGGTTGGTCAGTCGCTAACTTTAAAACTAGGGAAACAATCGTATTGAAAGGAATTTCCTGCGGACGGTTTTTATAAGAGAAAGTGTGTGTGTGTGAGCGCGCGTATATATATGTATATGAATATATGTAATTATGTGCGTATGGTGGTATGCATGTACTATGTATGTATGCATGTGTGTACGTGTACTAACCGTTTATATATATATATATATATATATATATATATATATATATATATATATATATATATATATATATATATATATAATAAGAGAGAGAGAGAGAGAGAGGGAGAGAGAGAGAGAGAGAGAGAGATCAAACGTAATTTAGTCACTAACGAAACAATGCAAGTTAATCTTATCCATTAATTGTTGATATCAACCAAATGTTTGGCTAAACAACTCCTAACAAATAACTCAGAGAGAGAGAGAGAGAGAGAGAGAGAGAGAGAGAGAGAGAGAGAGAGAGAGAGAGAGAGAGAGAAACACTCGAATTAGACGGTCAATTTGCACGCCTAATGAACCAAAGCAAGACCTTTACCGAAGCACTGAGCCACTGACACAAGACTTTGCAACAAAAAATGCAAATGCAAATCACTATACATCAAAAAAAACAGAAAAAAGCTCTGGTTTCCACGCCATTTAATTAAAGCTACATCAATGAAATTCCCTCGTCAATTTCAACTGAATTATTCAATAAAATGTCACAATATAATAATAAATAAAAACAAAAAATGCTGCTGCTTCATATGGCTAAGCTTTCTATCCATGATTAAAATTAAACCCCGTGACAGAATTCCGTCCTCAAAAAGTAAAAAAAAACAAAACAAAAAAAAAAAAAAAAAAAAAAAAAAAAAGGAAATGAAATTCTAGGCAAAAAAATAAATAAGTAAATAATAAATAAAATATTTTTGCATGAAACATATCCCTGCGTTCTGCGAATTTCCTCTCATTCTGTTCCAATATGAATCCACGGCAGCTGAGAATAATATGTTTTCTTTACTGCTATTTACCACATTTTGTTTTACTCCACTTTCTTTGGTAATATACTCTCTTCTTTATTTATTTATATTTTTGGCCATTTTTCGTGATGTAAACTAAGAGAGGAGCTTAACTCTAATGTGCCTACTCGCATGTGGTACCATGCAAGCTGATATCCAAGGCTAAAAAAAAAGTAAATAAAGTACAAAAATAAATAAATAAATAAAACCGAATAACCTACTTTGACAGCTACCATAAGGAGTGGAAACCTAACCTTATCTAGAGGACTACCGGTTGTGGAGGAGAGATTCTATAATTACATCAAGACCCAGGTTGCAGACCAGAATGCGCCATCCTTAGCTAAGGGTATCGGTAAGATTTGATAAAGGAAAAGGGTAGTTATGGAAGCAGTTGGCTTAACAAGGTTTCTGATGGTTAATCGAATTAAACAGATAAAGGCTGCGGTCATCTCTGAGTAGGAGAATAAGAGAACTATGTCTCTGATATTCTGTGTACTTGATTAATAAACGCCGTGCGGGTATTGGGCATTTGACATCAACAATGACACCAAACATGAGGCTGAAGAAGATGGTAATCATTTCCATAAAATTAAAAGATATGATCATGAGTTTTAAAA
>NC_061106.1:41864983-41869983 GCF_015104395.2 Macrobrachium nipponense
AAATTCTTTTAAACACCGCTCTCTCTCTCTCTCTCTCTCTCTCTCTCTCTCTCTCTCTCTCTCTTCTCTCTCTCTCATCATCTCTCTCTCTCTCTCTCTAGAAGGAATTACCGAAAACATCATGGAGCTAAAAATATCAGAAAGAGCAAGCAGAGGATATTAATAGTGCCCAAAACCATACCAGGAAAAATAAGGAAAGCACACAGGACATTAATCCACTACGCACCAGCATCGACAATGCAGCGTCTATTCAGTGCGTTGCCAGCTCATCCGAGGAATATATCAGGAGTGAGCGTAGATGTGTTAAAGAATAAGCTCGACAAATATCTAAGCTGCATCCAAGACCATCCAAGATTGGAAGATGCAAAATATACCGGAAGATGCACTAGCAACTCTCTGGTAGACATTAGAGGTGCCTCACACTGAGGGACCTTGGGCAACCCAAACAAGATGTAAGGTCTGTAAGGTAAGGTAAGGTAAGGTAAGGTCTCTCTCTCTCTCTCTCTCTCTCTCTCTCTCTCTCTCACAATAAACTTTGATTATTATTACATTTGTTTTCCTTTTCTACAAGTGTGTGTATATGAGAGAGAGAGAGAGAGAGAGAGAGAGAGAGAGAGAGAGAGAGAGAGAGAGAGAGTAAGCTTGACATTTTTACTGCTCATTACGGTTCAATTTTACTGAACATGAAACTCAAAGGCTCTGAAGAGACTTAATACCCCAGATTTATAATGATTAAAACTGGACAGAAAACCTCTTAGTTAATTCCAACCAGTAATAATAAACCCTAATCTCTCTCTCTCTCTCTCTCTCTCTCTCTCTCTCTCTCTCTCTCTCTCTTTCTTCTTCTTCTTCTTCTTCTTCTTCTTCTTCTTCTTCTTTTCTTCAAACTGACATTTAAAATGTTGACAAAGAAAGGAAATTAAATAAATGTTATCTAGTGTTATTTCGTCAAGAGCGGTATTACTGTTTGCAGTGATGCCACATCTTTTTTTTTTTTTCTTTTTTTATTTTGGAAAAAGTCTGCCTATTCTCTGAAAAATCTGAAATTATCTGTATAAAAAAATCAGAGGAATTGTTCCTAGAAATGCCATATAATTTAAAGAAAAATAAATCATATATCTAAGAGTAATCTGTACATGTGGCAACACTGACTGTTTATAAGACTTGTCTCTATTTCAATAATAATAATAATAATAATAATAATAATAATAATAATAATAATATAATAATAATTTCTGTTGAAATGAATGGGAGCATCAGCTGGATTGGTTTTATATGCTACATCTTTTCAAATCTACCTGACTACAGTACTTTGGTCTCTTCGCTGCTACTGATAGCAATAAAAATAATCATGATCTTTTGTTTTCTGTTATTTCGTTTTTTGCTATTATTACCAATCGTATAAGAACCAAATATTTTCCCCAATATCGTGTATCTGTCAAGACGCCCGTAAAAAAAAAACCGAAAAAAAAAAAAAAAAAGAAAAAAAAAAAAAAAAAAAAAAATTCCTTTTCAAAGAAAATGTCAAACATATCTCTCACTTCCAGATCTCTTCATTTTTCACGCGCATTTTTCTTTTTGGCCTTTTCTGGTTATCTCAACATCCTCCTAAACACATCAAGAAGGTCAATATTTGCCGATGACACGTCATTTGGTCACTGGAAAGATACTGCTGAGTTTGCCTGCCTCCAGTAATTTCTCTCTCTCTCTCTCTCTCTCTCTCTCTCTCTCTCTCTCTCTCTCTCTCTCTCGCTCGGGAAACGTTAGTTTACCTGGGAGCGTTGCTAGGGGTCTCTTATCTTATCGTGTAACATCCAGAGTAAAATTTTATCTTAAAAAACCTTAGGCAAACGCCGTGTGAAGTCTTACTATTATTTTTTTTTAAATTCAATAGCAAGAACAGAAACGCGATGCATATTCCCCCCTCCCCCCCCTTCCCCCCTTTCTCCCTTCTTTGCAAGTCACAATTCTGCAAACAAATTTAGAGGCTTATAAAATGCCTGTACTTTGCTCTGTAGACAGTTATGTATACATTTATTCTTGGTCCTGTGGACGCTCGTCATATGACTGGAAACTTGTAGGGTTTAATATATACACTACTTAGATTTTAAATGAGTTTCCGAGCTAAACAAGGAGAAGCAGTAACGGACAGCACCTTGTTAAATGTTTCCCCTTAATTAATTAACTTTAATTAACTTTAGGGTTCTTTTTCCAAGAGCAAGTTATATCTCATAATTTAATAAGTTTCCTCAAGATGCTCAAATTACACCTCATAATTTAATAATTTGTGCCGTGTGAAGCACGAAAAATATCTTTCATCAAACTCCTACGACATTCGCAAAAACGCCTCGATCAAAGGCTGTTGTTGTCGTTGCTGGAGATTAATTAGGCTGGCCTTATGCCAGCACGGGCTC
Source organism: Macrobrachium nipponense (assembly GCF_015104395.2). Classification (NCBI taxonomy): domain Eukaryota; kingdom Metazoa; phylum Arthropoda; class Malacostraca; order Decapoda; family Palaemonidae; genus Macrobrachium; species Macrobrachium nipponense. Next base: position 41,867,398 of record NC_061106.1, read on the forward strand.
TTGCTCATAGAGTAGCCCGTAGGAGAACTGGATCAAAGACCTCCGAATGATATCTTGCAGGAATTTTACTGGTGAATATTTAGACAGCCATTCTCTCTCTCTCTCCTCTCTCTCTCTCTCTCTCTCTCTCTCGCTCATTCTTCCTTCTCTCCCGCTCTCTCTCTCTCTCTCTCTCTCTCCTCAATAAATGTCAGACATTATAAGTGGAATGAAGTCGGGCTGGGCTGAAATGAGTTGTTTTATCACCAAATATTTGCTATGATTTCGTGGGGGTTTGGAATTTGCAAACACACACAAGAGGAATTTATTATTATTATTATTATTATTATTATTATTATTATTATTATTATTATTATTATTATGATTATTACTATTATTATTATTAATTGCATAGTTCAGCCCCAATTTAATATCGGCCCGAATTACCCAATCATTTACGATGTACAGAACACTCGAACTTCGTCCAAGAAACTTCGACGAAATCAAGTTTGCTGTACAGTGTATCATGATGCATGAAACTCTCAGCCACGGCCCAGTGGTGGTCTGTGTGGTTGGCATCTATAGCGGCGCCAGATGCACGATCCTAGCTAACTTTAACCTTAAAATTAAAAAAAGAAAAAAAAAACCATCGAGGCTAGAGGGCTGCAATTTAGTAAGTTTGATGACTGGAGGGTGGATGATCAACATAGCAATTTGCAGCCCTCTAGCCTCAGTAGTTCTTAAGATGCGAGTGCGGAGGGAAAAAGCGCGGACGGACAGACAGACAAATAGTCACGTCAAATGGCTTCTGTTACAGAAAAACTGAAAACCTAATATTAAGAGCCAGTCTCCTTTAGAGTCCCAATTTCAATAACACGAAATTTGACGTCCTTCTTCTCAAGGGAACAATAGTGAAATGTAATAATTAATCAGCAAATGAGACCTGAATGGATCATAATGACCGTCTCCCCTCCCCTTCTCTTGGCATCTTAATCATGGCACTAATTAATAGCTCCCGGCCATTGAACCACCTCTATTTGACCCCATATTTCATTAAACAGGCGATACTTAGTATTGTTCGTGCGTCATTCCTATTATTTATACTATATTCACTTTGACATATCCTTAATCATGTAGATAATCTTCAATTTAGATATGTATGTATGTTGTGAATAAATAATATATATATATATATATTATATATATATCATATATATATATATATATATATATATATATATATATATAATATAGGTTTTACACACACGCAGATAGATATACATGCATATAAATCAATATAATATAAGTTTAATTTACGACTTACACGGTGTTATTTGCAAATTAAATACTGTATTTCTTTGTATGACGTGTATGTATGTGTATATATGTTATACACACACACATATATATATATTAAATATAACTTTACTAGTGACTGAAAAATATGAAATAGATCGAAAATATGCACAAGAAAGCGAAGTCAACACTTAAGACTGGCAAGATCCTGGGGCATACCAGGGTATCGAAGCACTGCCCACAAGGTCACCATAAATAAATTGTCAACCAAATCTAGCCTCTGAAATATCCCAACAAGTCCCCATAAACTACTCAAATTTATCGAGACGAGACACGATTACCTCCAAAACCATCATCTCCTGCACAGAATGCAATACTGATATGATGCCGAATCAGGAGGGAGTCTGTCACTGCTCGAAATCCGACGAACACAAGGCATATATACCTTGACCGAATATACTATGTCCTGCCCATCTCCTGACGCCATTCGTCACACACGACAGCAGTCCTGCGCATTTGTCATGCGAAACCCGCAATTTAGATTCCAAATTCCTGGCAATTCGAACGATTCGGCTTTAATCTGTTAACAGTTGGCATTGCTTACAACCAATTGGGTGGATGACAAAGTTACTGTCTCTACGTCTCTATAAGAGCATATCTACAGATTTTTTCTCCTATCTGTCTCTCTATCTATCTCTCTACCTATCTATCTATCTATCTATAAAGAAAATAATCTATTCCCAATTCCGTACAGGTGATCAGAAACGCTAAGAAAAAGTCTTTTAATATTAATTCAATATTAAAACGAGGAGGTCGATCGCGTTGAGGAACGTGTTCGCAAAGATGTTTTCCAATCTTTAACAGTACAATATATATATATATATATATATATATATATATATATATATATATATATATATATATATATATATATATATCTAATAAAAGGTAGCCCATAAAAACACCAAAATAGCAGCAACTGCCGGTAAAAGAGTCAAATGATGAAATGGGCCTTAATGAAAGAGAGGCACGTAATGAACATCTCAACAAAAGGAGCATGGATTTCAGATACGATCGACAAGATTTTCATTCAGCCAACGCTTAAGAAGATTAAAGGAAGATTATCAGCGGGGGTGACCTAAATTGGCTTGCCTGTGGATGGACCTCTTGGTATAAATACCACCTTTTCTGTAAACTTTTCTCATTCATCTACCTGAAGAGGGAGACAGCAGTCTCTGAAATATAGTACTTTTCTCTCTATATTTTGGTGTTTTTATGGACTCCTTTTATTAGATGGAATTATGTTGTAAC
>NC_061106.1:41874983-41889983 GCF_015104395.2 Macrobrachium nipponense
ACATACAGAGAGAGAGAGAGAGAGAGAGAGAGAGAGAGAGAGAGAGAGAGAGAGAGAGAGCCTTAACTTATGACACAAGGTTCCGTGTCAGCTTTCTGGCTCGGAGGAATGAAAAAAGCCCTAACGTCGTCTGATCAACGGGTCTTACGCTTTTTTTTTTTTTTACCGAATACCATTTCCTCAGCATTAGGAGGAAAAATATATATATATTTTTCTTCCATTCTTTCTTGCGTCTCTCCAACAATATCTGGAGACGGTTGGTTGGACTCGGTCCAGGTATTCGAACCGTACTTTTTTTTTACTGTATTGCCCTTTTCGATAAACGGAAAATAATTCTTTTCTTTTTCGTGAAGTTTAACAAAATTTCGTCCAAATGACATATCCATAAAAATCTGTGGTACACACACATACACACACACACATATATATAAACCGTACTTTTTACTGAACTGCCCTTTTCGAGATACGGAAAATCATTCTTTTTTTTTCGTGAATGACATAATTTCTTCCAAATGACATATCCACAAAAATGTGTGATACACACGCACGTACGCACACACACACACACATAAATATATATATACATATATCATATTTATATATATATATATATATATTTATATATATATATATATATATATATATATATATATATATATAACACGTTTGAGAAATGACATATTTCGAAAGTGGAAAAAAAGAGATGAATCAGTAACAAAAAAAAAGCAAAAAGAAATAAATTACACCACATTCTTTCACATTCTAATTAGGTCAAGATCTGAAATCTTCTTAGTGAAGTCTTTGGAAAATTAACTTGAATTTACAATGAGGGACCTTCAGGATGCCTTCAAGAGAACAGAATGCTAATGAGGCTAGAATAATCGAAATTCAATTGGAAACCATCGCTGACAGAGCGCTTCGTTCCAATTCGCGTCTTTTCACACAGTCACCAATTACTCTCCAGTCAAAGAAAAAGAATTATATTTTTCCTTAAAATTCAGTTCATTCGCCAAGGACGACCTTTGACCTTTCCTCTTGTGATGAGGTTATAGTATTATCTGTGCTGAATCGGAGGCAGTACTAAAATCTATTTTAATCACTACTCAAAACCCTTATCAAGGTTCCGTTGAAAATGGTATATCAAGTCTGCGTAAAAGAGCATCGTAGGTACTTAAGTGCTTACTGTATACATACTGACTCTCAGCTAACAATTCTTAAGATTCAACGGACTTATATATTGGCTTAAAATCAAGTTTTCCTGCAACCCTGGATAGCACAGGGAGAATACAGATTGGCCTGTAGTTACTACTGTCTTCAAATATGCCGCTCTTTGGTACAGGCACCTAATTATTAAGCTTGCGCTCATCCACACAAAAGATGCTACGTCGACATAAAAATCTATAGACTCTAGTAATCTTGGGAGACAGGAACCTTGAAACTTTCGGGGGGGGGGGGGGGGGGTGGGGGGGGGGGGGGGGGATGATGGGAAGAAACCGTCAGTATCTTCTCCAAACCCCAGCTACCAAGATTATCAAGAATTTTCTAATCATCCCTGGAGCCAAATGCAAATTTTGTAAGGAGAGATTCAGGATGACAGGTATATATGCAGGAGGGGGGCATCCTCATCTGATTGCTCAGCTTCCAAAGCTTCATCTTCGAAGCAGCTCAGCCTTTTCCCACAGGGCCACAATAACCAATCTACCATCATCTGTTATAATAGTGGTGAAATGGATGACGGGCCTGATCCAAAGACAGATGATGCCAATTTGGTTCACCAAATACGAGGCAGAGTAATTCCGTCGAGTTTCCTCTACAAAGAATGATTGTAATTTCTCTCAGCTATACGCAGCACACACACACACACACACGCACGCGCACACACACACCACACACACACACACACACACACACATATATATATATATATATATATATATATATATATATATATATATATATATAGTATATACATATATAAAGTTTCCCGTTGGAGGAGTGGTTTTCGTGCTCGGCTCCCAATCCGGTGGTCCGAAGTTCGATTCTCGGCTCGGCCAACGGGGAATCAGAGGAACAAACACACACACACACACACACACACACACATATATAATATATATATATATATATATATATATATATATATATATATATATATATATATATTTATTTTATACGATCACAAGTAACACGTGAAGATTGTATATCAAGAGCCAGCAGGAAAAATGAAAAGCAGCAGTACCTAGCGCTTTCGTGTATTCTTGATACACACCTCATCAGGGTACAATATGTAAAAGAATGAAAAAATAGCTTTTTTCATTCTTTTACATATTGTACCCTGATGAGGTGTATCAAGAATACACGAAAGCGCTAGGTACTGCTGCTTTTCATTTTTCCTGCTGGCTCTTGATATATATATATATAATATATATTATATATATATATATATATATATATATATATATATATATATATATATATATATATATATATATGTATATCAAGTTTCTCGTTGGACGAGTGGTTTCCGCGCTCGGCTGCCAATCCGGTGGTCCGAAGTTCGATTCTCGGCTCGGCCAACGGGGAATCAAGAGGAATTTATTTCTGGTGATATAAATTCATTTCTCGATATAATGTGGCTCGGATCCCACAATAAACTGTAGGTCCCGTTACTAGGTGACCAATTGGTTCCCAGCCACGTAAAAATATATCTAATCCTTCGGGTCAGCCCTAGGAGAGCTGTTCATCAGCTCAGTGGTCTGGTAAAACTAAGACATACTTAACGGTATATACATACATAACAAATCCTATCGCTAATATTTAATTCTTAAAAATGGACGCCCAATTGTATAAGCAAACACGGCAAATCTCTGTCAGAAACATCTAACAAAAGGACTGTCAAGTTGTCCATAAAACAAAAAAAAATAATAATAATAAATGGGAAATATGAGGCCGTGTTTTCCACACGCAAATAATCTCGGTAAAACGCGTTCATGACGACGTGTCCGAAACACAAAGCAGCCCTCCAGTCTAATCAGCGTGAGAGCAGCAGCCTCCTCTTTCTACGCTACTAGTTTTTCATCTGTTGTTCCTTCCCCTCGCATTAGTCTCTCTTTATTCTGGTTGATGCTCTTCGTATACATGAAGGGGGAGAGTTTGATATGAATATGGTGTACGTAATACTATGCAAATTCTAAGGATTGAATGAACATGTGGTTTATGCAACTGTTTACCTGTCTCGTCAAAAATGACGACAATATCTTGGAGTTATTTTGCAACTCTGTCGTACTGAGGTCATATCAAGTACATTACCAACATTTCTTGTTTTAGATTCAATCCCTCAACATTTGTTGTTTCAGATTATATTCCCCAACAGCTGCTCAGCTGCTGTTCTAGAGTAAGCTGGCCTTATGCCAGCAAGGGTTCTTACTCATAGAGAAGCCCGTAGAAAACCCTAACAGTTAAATGATTAAGATTCTCTCACCATTACAAGTGGAGGCCACCACTATCCTGGTTCATGGGAATAAAATATAAAATAAAAATACACACAGTCACCTATAGTAGGATAAATGTATAATGCATAATCTTATTCATCCAAACCCAAAATGTAAACGAAACATCTGGAAGTACATGCAAGGGTTTACCCGTTGCATGCAACATGCAAGCGTTTTTGGATTACTTTTCCAGTCTGCTTGGCACTCCAGATATCCTCAGATACTCGGTCACATCCGACGTTCAAATGTATATTCTCCTGGAAAAACCCACTATGAAATAAATTTCCTTCCTTGAATTTGGAACAATTCCGAAGCATCAATGCAAATGACATGCAGTCATATCGTAACCTTCCAGTATTGAGAAGTATCTTGAGATTACGCCTAGAAAATGTGAAGCATCAGTCAGAAATAAATAAACAAATAAATAAATTTTTATATATACACATATTTATATAAATATTTTTTCCTTTAATACTAAAAGTAGCACGAAATCTCCCTCATAGTACAGGCTCAACGACAATGCAAGGAACGGGTCGGATAAGAAAGAATTTTAAAAAATCTACAACTTAATAGAAAAACGAATAAATGGCCCTAAAAACCAAGAACAACTCTGTCAAAATTAAAATGGCAAGACCACGTCCCCTACAGTTTGAGTAAGGCCACCACCATCGCCATCATCATGCTTCGCGGATCGCGGACATCCCCGAAGTAACTCGAGCGGTAAGGGCCTATACTAGGTCTGGAGAGCTCTTTTGAGGGGACGCCAGTTGGCCTATCACAGCGATAGCCACCAGATTCTCTTGAAGCTCCACTGCACTTTAAAAGCTGTTTTATTACAAAAGGTTCTTTATTTTTTTCTTCTTCCCCGTGTCCCCTCAGATGAACTCAGCTTTAAGGCAGAGAAGGAACTAGGTAAGAATTTTTATCTCGTTTCCCCTTAAATCCAGGTTTTGGGCAAGAGGGGAAAAACCTGGACAAGCTTTTCCCATTTACCTCTTATGTCAGAAATCGGTCCAGATCCGAAAACTGGAACGATGGGAAAAGAGGAACAGATACACATCCTTGAGAGCTCGATCAGTAAATGGTTATAATAATAATAATAATAATAATAATAATAATAATAATAATAATAATAAAATAACATCGCTGGCTCATCATCTCCATTTGAGAAATGGGCCAGATGATCATAACATGAAAGCACAAAACGAATGAGGATAGTATATTTTCTTTCCATCGCGAAATTACGAGTAAAAGTTCGACAGGAAAATGTAGGCACAAATGACGAATATTACAACAAACAAGAGGCCAAAAAATTTGATACTTCCAACTCTATTCTTTACTCAATAAAAGCGACGGACACGAGGACCTATCTACCGCGTCTTCTGGTCTGACACCAACCTATTTTCAAGTCAGGAAAATAAACGCCACTACCTCTCTCTCTCTCGTTCTTTCTTTCTTTCCTATCTCTCTCCTCTTTTCTCCTCTCTTTTCCAGGAAAACAAAAAAAAAACTAAAAGCACCAAAGGCTCCAACGAACAAGAATAATCACTGTCAGTCAGTTTTCGAAGTGGAGTGTGGTCGTGTGGAAAGGTCACCAAGGTCAAGCAGCTCCCGCGGCTAGGTCACAGCGGGTGATGTCGGATGCATCTTTTGTCACGGGTCCTGAAAGAATTAATATCTGGATTTGGGGGTATATCCACAGGGCGAAGTTAAAGCCCGGAAAGTTGACGAACTCGATGCTTCAATGTCACGGGGCAAGATCCATTTTAATTGCAAGGACCACAAATTTTACAGAATTTTGGCAACATTCGCGTTAATCTATATAGTGTCTCTGCGATGGCATGTTAGCTTCATGTGAAGATTGCGATGATGATAATAATAATAATAATAATAATAATAATAATAATAATAATAATAATAATAATAATAATAATAATTCAAAATGCTCATAGTAGCACGAGACTTCAAATGGAGAAACAAATCTACAGTTATGTAAATGTACATATATTTGAATTTAAAACTTTAAGGATAGCTTTTGGGAATCTCTTCGGTTCCCTTCATCAATCAGATTGATAAGGGGAACCGAACAGATTCCCGAAAGCTATCCTTAAAGTTATAAATTCAAATATATGTACATTCGCATAACTGTGGATTTGTTTATCCACTAATAATAATAATAATAATAATAATAATAATAATAATAATAATAATAATAATAATAATGAGGAAGAGGAGGCAGGATGCAACCTGGAACACCACGCTATAAATACCAACCAGTCGAAGTGGAGGACTGCGATAGACCCGAAAAAATAATAATAATTAGGATTATTATAACAATGATAATATTACAACATTACTACGATAACAATAATATGATCATTATTACAATCATCGTTTTATAATTTGGCGTAAGCGACTCTGCACATCAATTTCATCACCAAATATAATGTTGGGCATTTCTCTCTGACATTTTTCTTCTTCCACATTTTACTTCAAAACATAATATGTTTCCCGGATGTTCCGCTTTCTGCTTGCAAGCATTTTCATCGCCTGCCATTTCCACTTCAATTTCCCCCTTTATGACAGCGCACAAATGCGTTAAAAATACATTTCCTCTCTCATTTTCCTTTGGTGTGTCTTCTCCTGCCTGCATTCTGGGCACCTCCGATAGACATACAACGCAAGAGGCGAGTATCATTAGGCAGTTATTACGGCCGTAACTCGTTCAATGCGCTGTTTATCCTCCGCGTTATTTCTTGACCTTGTTACTAGATGGAGAAATATGAAACTTAAATTTCTCTTAATTCTCCTTGCTACTTCCCCTATTAGGAAAACTATGGATTAGACACTAGTTTCTGTCATTTTCCACATCTCACCCCTTCCCCTCACTATTGGGGCTGAACTTGGACTTACAAAAGGCATTGGGAGCGTTACTATTCATTTCAGCGACCTTGAAAACTATGGATGAGGCAGTATCTGTCGTTTTCGGTATCTGTCGTTTTCGGTAATCTTTACATTTCACACCACCTTCCCATCCCCTTTTCACTCCCCCCTATTGGGGCTGAACTAGGACTTCAAGGAGATCGGGAGTGTCTCTGTTCTTCTCAGTGACCTCAAAAAGTATGGATTGGACGCCAGTATCTGCCGTTTTCTGTAATCTTTACATTTCCGCCTTTTCCCATCCCCTTCTCACCCCCATCTTTATTAGGACTGAACTTTGACTTGAAAAGGCATCAGGAGTGTCTCTATCCATTTCAGAGACCTCGAAAACTAGGGATTAAACTCCATCATCTGCTGTTTTCGGTAATTTTTACATTTCAGCCCATCTCCCAAAAAATGCTTCCCGATCTGTAACTGAGTATCGGCCCCTTCCCTGAAAAAAAGCGGGACGCCACATCTTTAAAAACTAACAACAGAATCACCTAGAAAATAATCTCATTACGTTTCCCACACCTAAATTCTCTGAAGGATGTTTCTTTGAACTAACCCAACCTAACCTAACCTGACCTAGGTGCATGGCGAAAAAATCAGGGCTGGTGCGCACTGCAATACTAGTATACATCTCCTGAATTTGCCTCTCGGATTAACCTCGTCACACGTTCACCAAATGCACCCGCTACCAATCTGACTGAGTTTGGTTTTAATCCACTTCAATTTGCCTCTTCCTGGAAAAAATACTTCAGCTGACGCATCCACCGTTCATGAGAAACAAATAACAAAAACGAAAACACATTCCAACCTGTCACTAACATCCCATTCGGAGTCACTCGTTCGTGTTGAATGGGTCACTCGTTCGTGTTGTGGTAGAGGGTATTGTTTCTCTGTTGCGTGGGTCTTATATTTTTATTCCTTTCAAACAATTAAAAACGTGTGTCTATTTTTTACCTTAAGCTGAGAGGCAAAAACAATTAATACCCTCCTAATAAGAAAAAATATATAATAAACGTAATATTGGCTCACTACATAAAGGGTATATTGTGGCTCCTACGGACAGCATAAACATAAATTTAACGACATGAACAGACATTTCATATATTGTCGTTATTCACATAATCAAGAACTATAATTAACTTTTTGAAAATAGAATTTCATCCCCAAAATTCTCAGATCTATTCATCAGTTCCATGAGCATCAATACATTTCAATACGAATATCAATTTATATCTTGAACATAATAATATCAACTAACCAACACTCGCTTTAAATTTGTAGTCACTATGTTCCGTTCGTTCTCTCCTCTAAATAACAATCTTAATCACTGAGTTTTCATCAAAAGAATGACTTTATTACTTATTCAATTTCCTTAAACCAAGAGTCGTCCTCCCTCTAGTACTTGAGCCACAAGCACTTTCTCTTTATCTAACCGATGCTCTTATCTATGCCAAAAAAAATTATATAAAAAAAATGGTTAGCTGTCTCAGCAATCAATGCTAATCCCTCCACTCGCCAGAGTTGCTTTTATCACAGCCCTGTTTGCATTACAAACATTCTACCCAGAATTTGACCCAGGTAATGTCGTTCCCTCTCTGGGGGAGATTTTTCGTGCCTAGTCTTCATTACATTTTCCTCATTTTCGCTTCCCGGCTTCTAAAAGGCCTTTGCCTCAGCTCTGGTGAGTTTTTCTCCGTCTCCTTCCAAAGGAGTGATTCCTCCACTGACGATATTTGCCCCTCCATGAAAATGTAATAAGTCGCTTTCAATTCGCCTCTCACCTCCAATTCATTACCGCCCCCCCACCCCAACCCCCACGTTCTTTTATTATTCTCTGCTGCTCTACCGATCCTCTTCATTACTTGTGTTAACTTTCCCCTCTTTCTAAAAACTGTTCTATCAACACTTAATAAATGCAAAGCAAAATGAATACTTGACAAAGTCAGGATGAGGGTTGCCTAATATCATAGTCACCAATATTAATATATATATATATATATATATATATATATATATATATATATCATATATATATATATATATATATTATATATATCTTTTTATATAATTAGAAGTGATTGTACCATCTCGATTGTACCTTCTCGCTTTTCTGAAAGATTTTTTTTTTTTCTCTCTCTCTCTCTCTCTCTCTCGCTCTCTCTCTCTCTCTCTCTCTCTCATCCTTCTCCATCTCCTCTCTTCTCTCTAGATATATATAATATATATATATATATATTATATTATCTATATATATATATATATATATATATATATATATATATATATATATATATATACGTATATATATACATATGTATAAATATATATATATATATATATATATATATATATATATATATATATATGTATATATATATATATATATATATATTTCTGGCTCGCATCGAGATCGAACCCCGATCTTTCAAGTGAGGGTCCAGGCAGTTAGCAACTCCTCCACACGTCATAAAATACGTTGCAATCTATAATTACTACGTACCTGAAGTCTTTCCCTGGGACCCAAACATATATGCGAATTTTACGCCATCATTTCCGAGCATCGTGAAATATAAAGGGGTGCACAAATTAGCCAAAGAAAACCAAAACAGCGGAGGAACGACGATCAAATCCTGGCTATACACATTTCCTGACTGGGCCATATCACCATGCCATGCTCTCGAGGAGCAACCACTTGAAGTTAACGCGAGCTCGTAACTATCTCCTTGGTTCGACGCACGTTCAAGTGGTCTTCAGTCTGCGCTATTACGGCGAGAGTCCTTAAGAACTTGCAGTAGGTTTCCCCGTGTGATTGAAAAGATACCTGTTGCCAATCAAGGCCATTTATCTTCACGGTCGAGAGATTAAATTCAGGTTTAGGACGAAATGTATCGGGGGCAGGAAAAAGATCAGCTAAAAAGGATGTGTTTTGTGGAAAAGGCGAACATGGTCATTCTTTACTCCTTTTTTTGAGAGGCAATGCTAGATGCCATTCAAAGATTTTCAGTGTTTAGTTACAATGCTTGGGCTCAGGCCCGTATCCAGATTTTTTTTTTTTATGGGGGGCGGGTCTTTTTTTTCCCCAAAACTGGAGCTTTTCTTGTATAAATGTCACTGCATATAGGGGTATATCATATTCCTATAATCAGGTTAATGTTTAATAACAAAATCTATGAAATAAATGACATGCCAAAAAACACAGAAGATTGTTATTTAATACTTTGTAAGTACAGTTCAATGAAAAGGATAGTCACAGAAAATATGGACTTCCACAAATCTCCGACCATCCCCCTTGTCACAGGCCCGGGGCTTATTACTCGAAAAAAAGTAGAAAGTAAAAAATAAAAAAATAAATGAAAAAAAAAAAAACTGTGTAAAGAAGCAATCGGACAAGAATAACTTCTACTTGAAGAGTTGAGGAATGAACGCACTTCAGCCTGGATCCTTCAAGACCAAAGTCGCAGCAACTGTTGAAACAGTTCTGCCGGGAGCCCTGAAAGGATTAATGGCCGGATTTCGGATAAATCCCGGGCCAAAGAGCGACGACTTGGAAAGTTTGTGTGCCTGAAGTTTGGAGGTCAATGGGGGGGCAACTGAAATCCCGAGAACCTTTGTCTGCAAGTATGCAAATCGAGAGGAGAAACTTAGCTGCATTATCTCATTATCTATTAACTGCTTCATTTCTTCTTAACAAAAACATGGACGGAAGGAATATAGAATTTAGGCCAAAGAGGTCATTCAGCGATGAAAAGGAAATTGACAGTATATATATGGGAAGGTTTGATAGGCGCATCGGGAGGAAAACCATTGTTAGAGAGGATGGAAAGCCAGATGGAAGAAAGAGAATATGAACGGAGGTACGGTAAAAGGAATGAAAGAGGCTGCAGCTAGGGTTGGCCGAAGGGACGCTGCAATGAACCTTAAGTATTGCCTACAGTGCGCAACAATGGTGCATTGAAAGCACTAACTCATTACGGGGACAAAAATCTGAATCAATATTAGGTTTCTTTTACTGGACTCTCCAAATTCGTTTCTGTTCAGGTATACATAAAAACGAGATAATCAGGAAAATTATTTTGATTAGATAGTCTATAGATGATTATTATAATGAAATAAACATGAATAACATCACTAGCTCCCATCATATTATTATTTTAAGAAGCCATTGGTTTGTTGTTTCAAGTATACTAAATCTTTCAAAGAATTCTCTGATTTCAGGTTAAATGAAAATAGTCTGAATGAGACCATCTTCCTACTGTAAGAACTAGATTAATATTAAAATGTTGAATTTTTAGCTAAGGTAGGAGTCGTTCATATAAGTTAAGCACTCAATGGTAAGAATTCTCACTGCATAATCAATTATCTATTCAGAAGTTCACCATAACTCAAAAGAAAACACTTTCGCGAGGAGGCATAACCGCAATCAGTTTATTTCGTCCTTGTGGCCGGATTCCCTCAGATGAGTTCACCAGAAATATCAGAATTCAACTGCAATCTGTCGAGCGGAAACTCCCAGTCTGGCTTTGGGATCAATCGGGTTATGGATCAACCCGGTTTTGAGATCAATCTAGTTTTGGGATCACGTCGGATACAACAGATCATGGTCTTCATTCGTTCGCTTCGGATGGCGCTGTTATTGCCAAAACCATTTTATTAAACCACTCACTTGTTTACCGCCATCGTCAGTATCTTTTAAGATCGTTTAAGCTTATATGCTCTTTTACAAAGCCTCCGGCATTGTTCGTGGAGTGGGATATCATTTTCAGGCCAAAGGATAAGCGCTGGGACCTATAAGGTCATTCAGTACTTACAGATAGTAAATTGAAACTACAAAGATTTAAAAAGTTTAACAGGAGGAAAACCTCGCAATTGCACTGTGAAACAATTACCTCCCCCACCCCCCCCACCCCCCCCCAAATTGGTATCCTGTCTCATCTATGCGTTTGTTGCTATTCCCATCTGGTAGTTTTATCCCTTCAGTCCTTGTCACTTTGCCTTTTTGTATGTCGGCCAGGAGACATTTTTCTATTCAAAACTCCATCCTGATGTCCCCAAATACAATCCTTACAGTCTGGATTAGGGTATCTATTTCCTTGATGCTCTTACTATTATTTTATTTTTTTTTTTTTTTGTCTATCACAGTCCTCCTCCTTCTCAATATTATTATTATTATTATTATTATTAATTATTATTATTATTATTATTATTATTATTATAATATTCGCAATAATGCGTTTCCTTTCAGATCCACCACAATATTTCTGTTAAGAATAAACCAGAATACATCCTGGAAATCTCTCTCTCTCTCTCTCTCTCTCTCTCTCTCTCTCTCTCTCTCTCTCTCTCCATCAAATATCAGTGTAGCATTAGGAATGACTAAATATTCTTTAATCCTACTTGTATACAGTTTATCAACTGGACTGTGGAAATTCGCCTTTGATACGGAGGTCGTTTAATGATAGTGGCTATTTAGTGACTTGGTAGTGTCTCGTATTTTCTTAGGTGTACACACACACACACACACACACCTTTCTTGCGCAAACATTTACCTGCAAGGAAGCACGAACAACAGAACCGGGCGCGAACTCAAATCTCCGAGGGGGGCGCCAGAGAGACGCAACATAAAAGCAGGTGTTTTTCTCCCAGGCATATGAAAAACAACACTCGCAATCCTTCTGGGAAGGAGGCAATCTCTTAAAAAGAAAGACCCCTTTCCGACTCCCTCGCGACCTCCTTCGGGGCGCGCGCGCGCGCGGGAATGTAAGGACAACGGTGAGTTGACGAAACTGTATTTTTACAGGCTCGCAAACAGTCCTCGGTCTTGTTTTTAATGCATAAAAGTGGGGGACGGAGGAAAACACGAGGAGATTGGATTGAGACTTAACAAATAATGATCCATTCAGCATGGAACGGAATGGTATATATATATAAAATTCAAGCCAAAGACCAAGCGCTGGGACCTAAGAAGTCATTCAGTGTAAAAAAGAAAATTGAGGGTAAAAGATAAAGATGTAACAGGAGGAAAACCTCAGAGCAGTTACGATGGAAGGAAGAGACTATAAACGAAAGTATAGTAAAATGAACGAAAGGTTTTGCAGGATGAGGCCGCAGGGAAAGGTTGCAAAGCACCTTAATAAGGAATGCCTAATGTGACGCGCGATAGGCGCTCCAATGGCACTACTTCCTTTTGGAGTATACAGACACAGATAACTGTTATGAGAAAAATAATATAATATATAAGTCGTCTGAATAAAATTGACGATAAAACTGTTGTCTAAAAGGAACTTACTTTCTCACAATCACTATGAAAGCAGCAGTGGTTTTCTCCTTTTTTTCTCTCTCTCTCTCTGGAACAGACTTCCAATGATTAGTTTTCCAATAACCAGAGCAGGAAGGGAAGGAAGGAGGGGGGGAGGGGGGGACACAGGGGGGTTGTTTCTCAGTTTAGGACACCTTAGCAAGCGCAATGTCCCACAAGGCCATGATAAATGTCTGCTATATTGCTGTCCTTTTCCGCGGCGGTAATGATCAGGTAGTGGTGTTTTACTACACAGCCGTAACACTACGATAAATTAAGTCTCTCTCTCTCTCTCTCTCTCTCTCTCTCTCTCTCTCTCTCTCTCTCTCCAAATATTTTGGCGTTACGACTGATCTTAACATTTTTGAAAACCTCAAAAAAATTTAGATTTTTCTTTTGTTTAAAATAAAAATACAGTTTTCTTTCTCCCCTTACAAAATTTCCCGGAAAAGTAAAACTTTGTGGAAATCATTTTATTACAAAATAATGACGTAAGAATTCATTTCTCGTAGCACTAATATAAGTCACTTGACCTCTACAAACAAATGAATTTCCTTAAGCGTTTAATTATCATAACATCGTCAACATCATCATTTTCATGATTAAAACTGTCTTAGGTTTTGATTAATTTCACATTTCGTAACTGAATGAGCAGCAGAGCGTGGAAGTCTGTCCATTTAAGATTAATCAGGATACGAAGTGCAGCTGAACTTTGCATCAGTTATTCACCTCATCCTGCTCAACATGGCTTCTGCTTCTAAACAATAAAACTTGTCATCGTTGCCTTCTGGCCTCATTGCTACACAAGTATCTGCACCATATCAGGGACTACTGCCTCACTTCATGAGTGTAAATCAGACCTAGACTATATTCCAATGAAACTGGAACTTGGCAGTTGGGAAAGTTCAGCGTGAAACTTACTACAAGGGAGCATAACAACAACAGCACTTCGCATCTATGCTGGTAGGGGTGGTGGACTGGGGGTGTCCTAGTGCAAACCACCCCCCCCCCCCCACCCCCCCACCCCCCACCCCCACCCAAAATCAAAACCTCCGTAGTTTACCTACACTACAGTTGGACATCTCAAGGCCTCTGAACAACAAGACCAAAGGAAGGGGCAACTGCTAGAGAAACTTCCAAAGTAATGGCATAGTTGCGCATAATGCATCCAATTGAATTTGAATTGAATATGGACTTTAGGCCATAGGCCAAGCACTGGGACCTATGAGGCCATTCAGCGCTAAAAGGGAAACTGACAGTCAGGAGGAAAACCTCAAAGCAGTTAGGAGAGGGTGGAAATTAAGATGGAAGAAAGAGAATATGAATGGAGGTACAGTAAAAGAAACAAAAGGGGTTGCAACTAGGGGGCCGAAGGCACGCTGCAAAGAACCTTAAGTAATGCCTATAGTGCACCCCATGAGGTGCACTGACGGCACTAACCCCTTACGGGGATATTTCATTCAATACATTGTCGCTATTCTTATCTGAAATGGTCAGGGAATGACCTACCTACATTTAACTTGATCGTGCACGAGAGATAAATATATTATAGTATATAATTCCACATGGCACCTGGTAATTCTTACGAAAGCTTTTCATAAGTAACACCTAATACTAAGGTCTGCAGAATTTTTTATTCAGATGTTAACATTTTTTCATGGCGAAAATCTGAACGAAGTGCTTCGTTTTTTGAAGTTTAATACCCTTTAATAGCATCAAGTCTTTAAAGTGGAATAAATGATAAAATGAAGAAGATGAAAAGATATGACAAACATGAAGAGTAACATGACAAGAATGCAAAAATAAATAAATAAATAAATAAATAAATAAATAAATAAATAAATAAATAAATAAATAAATAAATAAATAAATAAATAAATAAATAAAAATTTTGAACTTTAATACCCTTTAATAAAATCAAATATTTAGTGGGGAAAAATGATAAAATGAAGGAAATGAAAAAATATAACCAACAAGAAGAGTTGCATGACAGGAAGGAATGCAAAAGAAACTAATAATAATAATAATAATAATAATAATAATAATAATAATAATAATAATAATAATAATAATAATAACAAATAAATAAAAAATGAATAGAAAAACGCTCCAATGCAGCCATTCCTTTCCGAATGGAAGTCTCTCTCTCTTTACGCTATTGAACTGCCTAATTCCTAATTAAGTTCTTTCATGCAATTGAAAAAAATATAAATCCGCGAGCCTCAATGAAACCCAGTCTCGCATTACTTTCCATTTAATAGACCGGGAGACCTGCTTTTTAAA
>NC_061106.1:41892483-41899983 GCF_015104395.2 Macrobrachium nipponense
TTTCAATACATTCGACAAACCTGTATCTATGATTATTGTTGGTATTTTGCAAAATTGGGGGTGTTCTTGAATGTCTCAAATAAATTTGGAAATTTGTACACATAATATATATATAAAATTAAATTTGTTTGAAGCAAAGCTGAAATATATTGATGGTCATAAGCGGCAACAGGCAAGAGCAACAGTGTCAAATCCTTACTCTCAAATTACGTGACTTAAATAAGAACAAACTGATACTAAATAATGACAAAAGTACATTATATTCAACATTACTTTAATGACTGCGCTGCATCAAATTTCAAATGATGATGATTTACACAAGCAAAGGGAACAGTTCTGCTTTAAAACCTTCACACGTCGCTATTAGTGCTCCAACCTCAACAACCTCCACAACCTGTGAATTATGATGACCTCCCACCTAGACTGGAGTTCCTGAAAAGCTTGGAAATAATTCATGCGTTATGCGCCCCATGGAAACACCGAAGCCCATCCATTTCAAAAACACGACGATTACACGAGGCTTCATGAATACGGTGAAGGATCACGGAACATGACTTGTGATCTAAATCAGTTACTGGAAAGGGTAGTCACCAAATTGATTCTATTACTGGTGAGCCCAAGAACCTACACAAGGCCAAGAGTCAAGAGTCTCTTAAGAGCAAGGGCCAACAAAAAGGGCCATTCATATGGCATCGGACCATCGTAATATCCTACAATGACCAGTCGTTAGTAACCTAAGGATATCCGCAAGGCTTTTGTTTCAGAATTTCATTTTTCTGCTTCGTGTCATCTCTCACATCTGTTTTTTGTTTGCTTGTTTGTTTGTATTGTGTTTTTACGTTGCATGGAACCACCAGTGGTTATTCAGCAACGGGACCAACGGCTTTACCGTGACTTCCGAACCACGTCGAGAGATTGAACTTCTATCACCAGAAATACACATCTCTCACCACCCTCAATGGAATGCCCGAGAATCGAACTCGCGGCGTCCGAGGTGGCAGGCCAAGACCATACCGATCACGCCACTGAGGCGCTATCTCTCAGATCTGACCGTGAGTGAACACACAGAAAGAGGGTATTACGGTGCTCAACGTGGGAGGAGTCCCATCCAGTCTATTCATAACAACGAAACAAAATACAACAAAGGGAAATCATCTCGTGTATTGATGACACTATAAATCAAAATACAAAAAAGAACGACTGCAATAGTAACGGCACTGAATAAACGGAGACACGTTTTCGTCTAAAACACCTGACCGTCAACGAACGAGCCATCTATATTAATCCTACTATACTTATACAAGGGCTAATTCTGCAACGTAATTTTCATACCCTTTGAGATCGGTGTCTTGCACACACACACACAAGTTTAGCCTGCATTGTTGCGCTTAGAAGAATTCCCACGTCACGATCCAATTATGGAATCCTTCATCGTACCCCGGTAAACAGCCTTTCATTTTTCAGTGGGAAATGCACCTAATTATAATTATAATTAATCATAAATTATGAATATCAGGCTATTCATATACATCGCGATGGGAACGCGACCAAAATAGGACGTTTTCCTTGGGAATTTATTCACGAAAGAGTCTGTCCTGGTTCCTCTTTGATGTGCATTGCGGAGTGAATATTTGCAAATGCATTTCTATGGCTTTTTATTGTAATTAGCTTCACGTCACTTTGATCTTCTCATTGTTCGAATTTACATATTTTCCTGCGAGGATGATTGCCACGGCATGTTTAATATAGTTTTGGGCGCTTGTTCATATGAATGTGTGCAATTTTACTACTACTACTACTACTACTACTACTACTACTACTACTACTACTACTACTACTAAAATAATAATAATAATAATAATAACAATAATAATAATAACAATAATAATAATAATAATAATAATAATAATAATAATAATAATAATAATTTATTATCTATAAACTTATATGTCGTTTTATAAATAATGAATTTATTAATATATTCGAATTTTTATTATACAAGAGTTTTTCACGATATAATAATAATAATAATAATAATAATAATAATAATAATAATAATAATAATAATAATAATAATAATAATAATAATAATAATAATAAAATTATTATTTATAAACTTATATGTCGTTTTATAAATAATACGTTTAGTTATATATTTAAAGATTTTGATTATGCAATAGTTTTTCACTATTTAATACATTTCATAATAATAATAAGAATAATAATAATGATAATAATAATAATAATAATAATAATAATAATAATAATAATAATAATAATGCCTCGCCTGTGGCATTTCCAGATCTCTCTCTCTGGATATATACTATATATATATATATATATATATATATATATATATATATATATATATATATATATATTTAGTGTACAATATACTTTCTCAAGCATACTATCATGGATACACAAGTAAATGCATTGCATTAAAAAAAATCCCCTGTCCCTCTAAACATCAACCAATTGAAAAATTTTTATTAAAGAAATACTGTTTTCAAAAACAGAAAGAAAGAAACAAAAAAAGAAAAAAAAAAAAAAAAGAAAAACAGGGTAAATATCAAACCAAACAAATGAAGGGATTCTAAACGTGCGTCCCTGCTTCAGTAATCTGCCAGACCTTTTGCCTACAGACTGCGTAATGAGCCACCTTTTTACGTAAGAGCTTGATATAAAAGAGGCTCTGCTACTGAGATGCGTGTGGGTCATCATGCAATACTGCAGTAGAATTCCCCTACCATCCGTTGGTCTCTTCCGATGGTCATGAGATAGTAACACGAAAATCATATAACTATCTCAGAAACTACTGTCTCTGTCTGTTTGTTTGTATGGTGTTTTTACGTTGCTTGGAACCACCAGTGGTTATTCAGCAACGGGACCAACGGCTTTACGTGACTTCCGAACCACGTCGAGAGAATGAACTTCAATCACCAGAAATACACATCTCTGACCCCTCAGTGGAATGGCCAAGAATCGAACTCGCGACCACCGAGTAGGCATGCCAAGAAAACATACCGATCACGCCACTGAGGCGCTGTACTGTTTGTTTGATGGCTGTTATAGAATTAAGGAAAAATGTCGATTGCTCACAAATTTCATAGTCTTACCTATTCTCACCTATAATCTTAGCACTGAAAAATTCAGCCGAAAGGTTTGCCGGCAACTATATGGCTAAACATTATCAGTTCCGAAATATTTCTCACTGGTTTATCTCGTTCTTGATAAGAAAAAATATAAGGGAGTGTGGGGATTAACCGATAACGTCAATTAATCACTCACCGAATCTCTTGTATTTTACCTGGTTTATCTCCTTAGCGCTATACCAAAAACGTTTACCGACAACTTCGTTCAGATTATATCTGTTCTGCCATATTCTCACAAGCATATCTTTTAAAAGCATAAGTTAATAGAGGCATCAAGAACAAGAAAAACTTTTATCAGGCGAACTGCAGGGAAAAGCTGATTACATTGAGACGGCACGAACCACCTTCGAAGTAGACAGACAGATAGATCTCGGAGTGGAAAAACAACCAAATCATATTTTCAATTATTATAGGTTGTTTTCGCCCTGGAAACTTCTAAAAGTCATAGGCCCACCTGCCTTCATTTTTTGCGTCAGTTCATCAACGGAATCCCAATGATTGTTCAGATGCCGAAAACAAAATTAAACAGTAATCAGACACAATGTCAAATATGTTTGGTCAATTACATAGAAAAAAAAATTTAAGCAAAGGTTTTCATTCCATTACACTGATGAAAACGACTCTTCAGAAGTTTTCAATGTGTTCAAGTTAATCGCAAAAGATTATCCCCTTCCCCGCATAAATTGAAAGACATAAGCTTTCTCTCTAATGTTCGCTAAGTAGCGACGCTAATGACGGCAAAGGCCGTTAATTACAGACAAGGAAGAATCTTTTGAAAACGCGAATAGATGAGAAAAGGATGTCTTAGAGTTCACCTTCTGTCATGAGCAAAACAGACGATAGACAGACATCTGTAGAATAAAGAATTTATGCCAAAGGCCAAGCGCAGAGACCTATGAGGTCATGCAGCGCTGAAAGGGAAATGGAAAATAAAAATGTTTGAAAAGGTGTAACAGAAGGAAAAACCTCCCAGTTGCACTATGAATATGAACGGAGGTACAGCAAAAGAAATGAAATAGGTTGCAGCTAGGGGCCGAAGGCACGCTGCAATGAACCTAAAGTAATGCCTACAGTGCACCGCATGAGATGCATAACGACACTGCCTTACTACGGGGTCCTGTTCATAAAGGTTTCCACGGACGATTTGAAATCATCATCAGGTCAGGAGGTGTGCTATCTCGCAAGCAGTGAAAGATAAGACTTTATCAGTTGACATTATCTAATCGCATACGTATAAACATTATTACGTACGTATAGCCTCTCCAGTTTGTACATTTCACAAAGATGCTGAATTATCAACGGTCATTTCCACTGACACCGGAATCTTTATTGCTAATATTTCTAAAGGTAAAAAAAAAATCCATTAAAAAATGTACTTTTACCCATTCTTTTATGGAGTGTGGTGACGTTGCTGCATTTCTGGTGATAAGACATTCATTTCTCGATGGGGGTCGGATCACGCGATAAGCTGTAGGTCCCGTTGCTAGGTAACCAATCGGTTCCTAGCCACGTGAAAATATATCTCATGCTTCGGGCCAGCCCTAGGAGAGCTGTTAATCAGTTCAGTGGTCTGGTTAAACTAAGATATACTTGACTTTAGAAAATTCCCCGATTCAGGAAATGTGGATACAAGCATATAGCTAGTTCCCAAATTAATAATAATAATAATAATAATAATAATAATAATAATAATAATAATAATAATAATAATAATAATGGAAAAGTAAACCCACAGTAGTATGTCTGTTTGATTTTGTTAATTAAAATATATGAAGCAAATTTATATTTTTAAGTAACAAAATCAAACACATACTACTGTGGATTTACTTTTCCATTTTATCGATTCATGTGATTATGAGTTCTCTTTTAATAATAATAATAATAATAATAATAATAATAATAATAATAATATAATAATAATATTATAAAAAAAATATTATAAAAGCCATAAACACATGGGCAGTGCCAGTAATCAGATACAGCGCAGGAACAGTGGAATGGACGAAGGCAGAACTTCGCAGCATAGACTAGAAAACGAGGAAACATATGACAATACACAAAGCACTACACCCAAGAGCAAATGCGGACTGACTATACATAACACGAAAGGAAAGAGGGAGAGGACTACTAAGCACAGAGGACTGCGTCAACATCGAGAACAGAGCACTGGGGCAATATATGAAGACCAGTGAAGATGAGTGGCTCAAGAGTGCATGGGAAGGACTGATAAAAGTAGACGAAGACCCAGAAATATACAGAGACAGGAGAATGACAAGCAGAACAGGGGAATGGCATAACAAACCAATGCACGGACAATACATGACACAGACTAAAGAACTAGCCAGCGATGACACGTGGCAATGGATACTGAGGGGAGTGCTCAAGAAGGAAACTGAAGGAATGATAACAGCGCCGCAAGATCAGACCCTAAGAACCAGATATGTCCAAAGAACGATAGATGGAAATAACATCTCTCCCATATGTAGGAAGTGCAATACGAAAAATGAAACCATAAACCACATAGCAAGGGAATGTCCGGCACTTGCACAGAACCAGTACAAAAAGAGGCATGATTCAGTAGCAAAAGCCCTCCACTGGAGCCAGTGCAAGAAACACCAGCTACCTTGCAGTAATAAGTGGTACGAACACCAGCCTGAAGGAGTGATAGAAAACGATCAGGCAAAGATCCCCTGGGACTATGGTATCAGAACAGATAGATTGATACGTGGAAATAGACCAGACGTGACGTTGATTGACAAAATCAAGAAGCAAGTATCACTCATTGATGTCGCAATCCCATGGGACACCAGAGTTGAAGAGAAAGAGAGGGAAAAAATGGATAATTATCAAGATTTGAAAATAGAAATAAGAAGGATATGGGATATGCCAGTGGAAATTGTACCCATAATCATAGGAACGCTAGGCACGATCCCAAGATCCCTGAAAAGGAATCTAGAAAAACTAGAGGCTGAAGTAGCTCCAGGACTCAGGCAGAAGAGTGTGATCATAGAAACGGTGCACATAGTAAGAAAAGTGATGGAATCCTAAGGAGGCAGGATGCAACCCAGAACCCCACAATATAAACACCACCCAGTCGAATTAGAGGACTGTGATAGAGCAAAAAAAAAATAAATAATAATAATAAAAATAAAACACCAAGAGATGAAGGACACGATTAGGAAAGAATATATGCAGAAACTCAAGGCGATACTCAAGTCAAAACTCAACGCCGGAAATATGATAAAAGCCATAAACACATGGGCAGTGCCAGTAATCAGATACAGCGCAGGAATAGTGGAATGGACGAAGGCAGAACTCCGCAGCATAGATCAGAAAACCAGGAAACATATGACATTACACAAAGCACTACACCCAAGAGCAAATACGGACAGACTATACATAACACGAAAGGAAGGAGGGAGAGGACTACTAAGTATAGAAGATGCGTCAACATCGAGAACAGAGCACTGGGGCAATATCTGAAAACCAGTGAAGACGAGTGGCTCAAGAGTGCATGGGAAGGACTGATAAAAGTAGACGAAGACCCAGAAATATACAGAGACAGGAGAATGACAAACAGAACAGAGGACTGGCACAACAAACCAATGCACGGACAATACATGAGACAGACTAAAGAACTAGCCAGCGATGACACATGGCAATGGCTACAGAGGGAGAGCTAAAGAAGGAAACTGAAGGAATGATAACAGCGGCACAAGATCAGACCCTAAGAACCAGATATGTCCAAAGAACGATAGACGGAAATAACATCTCTCCCATATGTAGGAAGTGCAATACGAAAAATGAAACCATAAACCACATAGCAAGCGAATGCCCGGCACTTGCACAGAACCAGTACAAAAAGAGGCATGATTCAGTGGCAAAAGCCCTCCACTGGAGCCTGTGCAAGAAACATCAGCTACCTTGCAGTAATAAGTGGTACGAGCACCAACCTGAGGGAGTGATAGAAAACGATCAGGCAAAGATCTCTGGGACTATGGTATCAGAACAGATAGGGTGATACGTGCAAATAGACCAGACGTGACGTTGATTGACAAAGTCAAGAAGAAAGTATCACTCATTGATGTCGCAATACCATGGGACACCAGAGTTGAAGAGAAAGAGAGGGAAAAAATGGATAATTATCAAGATCTGAAAATAGAAATAAGAAGGATATGGGATATGCCAGTGGAAATTGTACCCATGATCATAGGAGCACTAGGCACGATCCCAAGATCCCTGAAAAGGAATCTAGAAAAACTAGAGGCTGAAGTAGCTCCAGGACTCATGCAGAAGAGTGTGATCCTACAAACGGCGCACATAGTAAGAAAAGTGATGGACTCCT
>NC_061106.1:41904983-41912483 GCF_015104395.2 Macrobrachium nipponense
ATATATATATATAGATATATATATATAATATATATATATATATATATATATATACATATATATATATAAATTTTCCCACCGAAACAACTCTACGGTGTAAAGAACTACTACCCTACGACAATCGTCGTATTTTCCTTTGCTATCAACTTTTACTTACTTTTTCACATAATTGAAAAAATAAAAAGAGAACCACGTCAACATAACATCTTGGAACGTTATCGTAAACTTTAGTAACAACTTCACAACGACGAAATGTGCCTTCTGCAAAACTACTCTTGTTGTTAGAGCAAAATCGGCTGGGCCGTAAGTGTGAAAAAAAAAAAAGGCCTTCAAAGCACTTCTCGCTACTACACTTCCAGGCACACGTATAACCTTAATAAAGGCGTTCAACTATACATAATGTGACCCCATCATTCTTGAGGCACACGAAACTCTAATTCATTCTCTACTGTACATTCTATACAACAATATGCTCATCCAGCTCAAGATAAAGCCTAAACCTCTCTCTCTCTCTCTCTCTCTCTCTGTATATATATATATATATATATATATATATATATATATATATATATATATATATATATATATATATATATATATATATATATATATATATATAACACACGGGTGTTAAGTATCTGCTTGTATAGTATAACGTGATCTTATATGTAGGTTTAAACCTTGTGCATATTTTAAACAAATAAATAGCATATCTGCCTGTCCACCATATATATATATATATATATATATATATATATATATATATATATATATATATATATATATATATATATATAGATATTTTATTAATACTTCTTTACCAATATGGTTCTAAAAAGTAATTTACAAAGGTGTTCATGCTTCTTTTTCAATATGATTTACACAAAAAAAGTAAAAAAACCAAAAAAAAAAAAAAAAATTCTCAGAAACTAGGAAAGAGTTACACAACCGCGAGGGAATGAAATAAAATTCCATTTTTCTTCTGTTTCTGAACAATAATTTATCATATATAAAAGCCTCGGGAAGGGGGAAAATTATAAAAATACACCGGCACCCTTTTCACGATGGAAAAAACAAAGTTAATGAGTTCCCGATATTTTTTTATCAACTCCGTAAAAGGTTAACAGAAAATGATTGTATTAAAGTAAGATCCATCACTTTGCGGTGGAGAGAGAGAGAAAGAGAGAGAGAAAAAAAGGGAAGTGTTCTGAATCCAAGGCCATATCATACTATTTGAGTGGAGAAATTTGAACAGATTCTTTGGAAGATGAACGGAAATAATAATTTAATGCTGGAATAATATCTATATATACGTATAGACTCAGCTAGTTAAGCTAACGCTTCTTCATTACACTCCCCCCTACTTCCTCCAACACCACCCCCCCTACTTCCTCCAACCCCACACCCCCCCTAACCCAATTCCACCCATCCCCCCCACACACACACAAAAAAAACACTTTTTTTTATTCATTTGGTGATGGCACAGTTTTATATGGACCTTCCCTTAAACAAAACTATAGAACTGTAACCCAAGCCTCCACTGGCAGCATTTTGCGACAACATATACACTTCTCTCTCTCTCTCTCTCTCTCTCTCTCTCTCTCTCTCTCTCCATGGACACCCTATAAACCAGACTGGCGATCACCTGACATGAAAATCCCATCAGATGCTTTTCCTCATTGACTTTTCCAGGACAGCGTTAAAAGGATTGGGAAATATTATTCATATAAAATGCGCGATACGTCTGCGAGATATTTTACATTAATTTAATATCAGCCGTAAGGAGTGAAGGGTTTTAAAAAGTATTCATTATACCAGGATCATTCAAAAACTCTCTTTAATTAAAAAAAAAAAAACAAATTTTCAAGTTGGAGAGATATTCACGATTTACAAAAAGCGACCATGAAGATGAGATATTTGAATATTAAAAAAATATTCTATGATAAAACATTCTTACCGAAAGACCAACAGCAAAAGACTTAAAAAACGTTATAAAATATGCTTAGGTACTTAAAAAAAAAACATTTTAGTATATATGTTGCTAAATAAATTACTGCTAAGTCCTCTAAATTACTGGAGGTTGTCAAAATGTACTGATACCAGTTACTAAGGTCTTGCTGTGAGTATTTAAAGTGAAAGGGTTCGCATGAAAATACTGACTATTTGACCACACAGCTATTTTTGACGTAAACACAACAGTGAATATAATAATAATAATAATATAATAATAATAAAATAATAATAATAATAATAATAATAATAATAATAATATAACTGCAGAAAATAAATGACATCCAGGCGGTCATTTTTTATTAACAAAGTTTGTTTGAAATAGGGTTTCTTCCGGTATTATTATAATAATAATAATAATAATAATAATAATAATAATAATAATAATAATAATACAGCGCAGGAATAGTGGAAATGGAACGAAGGCAGAACTCCGCACCATAGATCAGAAAACCAGGAAACATATGACAATACACAAAGCACTACACCAAGAGCAAATACGACAGTCTGTACATACACGAAAGGAAGGAGGGAGAGGACTACTAAGTAGAGGACGGTGCGTCAACATCGAAAACAGAGCACTGGGGCAATATCTGAAAACCAGTGAAGACGAGTGGCTAAGAGTGCATGGAAAGTAAGAAGGACTAATAAAAGCAGACGAAGACCCAGAAAATATACAGAGACAGGAGGAAAGACAGAAAGAACAGAGGACTGGCACAACAAACCAATGCACGGACAATACATGAGACAGACTAAAGAACCAGCCAGCGATGACAATTGGCAATGGCTACAGAGGGGAGAGCTAAAGAAGGAACTGAAGGAATGATAACAGCGGCACAGATCAGGCCTAAGAACCAGATATGTTCAAAGTACGATAGACGGAAATAACATCTCTCCCATATGTAGGAAGTGCAATACGAAAAGTGAAACCATAAACCACATAGCAAGTGAATGTCCGGCACTTGCACAGAACCAGTACAAAAAGAGGCATGATTCAGTAGCAAAAGCCCTCCACTGGAGCCTGTGCAAGAAACATCAGCTACCTTGCAGTAATAAGTGGTAGGCGAGCACAACCTGAAGGAGTTGATAGAAAACGATCACGCAAAGATCCTCTGGGACTATGGGTATCAGAACGGATAGGTGATACGTGCGAACAGACCAGACGTGACGTTGATCGACAAAGTCCAAGAAGAAAGTATCACTCATTTGATGTCGCAATACCATGGGACACCAGAGTTGAAGAGAAAGAGAGGGAAAAATTGGATAAGTATCAAGATCTGAAAATAGAAATAAGAAGGATATGGGATATGCCAGTGGAAATCGTACCCATAATCATAGGAGCACTAGGCACGATCCCAAGATCCCTGAAAAGGAATCTAGAAAAACTAGAGGCTGAAGTAGCTCCAGGACTCATGCAGAAGAGTGTGAATCCTACAAACGGCACACATAGTAAGAAGAGTGATGGACTCCTAAGGAGGCAGGATGCAACCCGGAACCCCACACTATAAATACCACCCAGTCGAATTGGAGGACAATGTGATAGGGAAAAAAAAAAAAAAAATAATAATAATAATAATCTTCATCGT
The DNA here is from genome assembly GCF_015104395.2 of Macrobrachium nipponense. Taxonomy (NCBI): domain Eukaryota; kingdom Metazoa; phylum Arthropoda; class Malacostraca; order Decapoda; family Palaemonidae; genus Macrobrachium; species Macrobrachium nipponense. Next base: position 41,908,580 of record NC_061106.1, read on the forward strand.
CATAACAAATACATAAGGGTAAATATTTGTTTTAGTAACGAAATTAACATTGCATCGCCTGTCTTTAAATCTATTCAGTTAAGTCTAGTTATAAGTCTGAAATTATGTATAGCTATAAGTTTGAAATTATATGTGGAGCTATAAGTCGGAAATTGTGTATAGTTTTTGTCTGAAATTATGTATAGCTATAAGTCTGAAATTAGTATAGCTATAAGTTTGAAATTATGTGTAGAGTATAAGTCGGAAATTGTGTATAGTTTTTGTCTGAAATTATGTATAGCTATAAGTCTGAAATTATGTATAGCTATAAGTCTGAAATTATGTATAGCTATAAATCTGAAATTATGTATAGCTATAAGTCTGAAATTATGTATAGCTATAAATCTGAAATTATGTATAGCTATAAGTCTGAAATTATGTATAGCTATAAATCTGAAATTATGTTTAGCTATAAATCTGAAATTATGTATAGCTATAAATCTGAAATTATGTATAGCTATAAGTCTGAAATTATGTATAGCTATAAGTCTGAAATTATGTATAGCTATAAATCTGAAATTTTGTATAGCTATAAGTCTGAAATTATGTATAGTTATGTCTGAAATTATGTAACAGGCAGAGGACTCACGATTTTTAAACAACTCTAACTGACCTGACAACCTCTCGGTCAAAATAGCTGTTGTTGATCACGAATACAAAATACACACGAGGGGTCAGAAGAACTTCTCCTTTAAAAGATAACTTTTCCCATAGATTAATTAAAGTTCCCCCTCCTCTGAAAACTTTAATGAAGGGGGAATTTACCACGATGAGGGATCTCCAAAATGACTATACGGAGTCTTAGTGACACCGGGAAGGTCATTATCTGTGGATCTTAGGTTTTCAGGTCTAAATTTCTCCAATATGTAATATATATATATATATATATATATATATATATATATATATATATATATATATATATATATATATATATATAATAAGTTATAAATTTTTGTACTCAGCGTCATAGAAGCTTGGTAAATAGGTAGATGATGGGATTGGTTGGGGAGGATGGGGGGGGTGGGGGGGGGGGAGGGTGTCCTATAATGGAATGTCAGTATTCATTTTTTCCTTCTAAAAAAAAGTGGGGGGTGGGGGTGGGTGGGCAGCATTATTACCATCTCTCTCTCTCTCTCTCTCTCTCTCTCTCTCTCTCTCTCTCTCTAAATGGGAAAATTAATGGCAACCTTCCCGGGTGGTTTTAGGACCTAAGTGAGACACCGGAAGTGAATTCTGGTGTCGAATGAAAAAAAAAAAGAATGACCTATTACTAGAGAGGGTAGTATATGTTGTAGGATTTAGCATGAGGCAACTTACAATTTATTTGGTGACTTCACCCAATAAATTTTTATAAAGTGGTTTACAATAAAAAAAAAAAAGGCAAATAAGTATGACTCATTAGATGGGAACAGTAGGGGTTGTAGGGGGCATAATACTATATTCCTACGATGCTATTCAAATACCCACGTCAATGCCCTATAAAAAAAATCTAGGTTACCCATACCGGGCAAAACGCATTATAATTTTTTTTTTTAAATCGTCTATTTTCGAAAAAGGGAATATTAAACTCCTCGAAGATTTGAGAAAACGAATGATACTGGTTTTTATTTTTTTTTATTTTAATTACAGAGCCTTAAGTAGCCTATTCCAAAACGATATATAAAACCTACGATAAAATCCTGGAAAAAGAGGAGGTACTTCGTGTCCAGTAACATTCAACAGGATCTTTGTCCTACGTAACGTAAATTTGCGTAAAATTTAATATAAAAAGGTCCTCTAAGAAATATTGTTATTTGTAACACTACAAATAATACAAGAAAGGCTATCGGTGGAATTTAATTATTTTGATTAAAATGCAAAAATTTTCTCCATGAAATTCAAAGACAATTTTTTTTTATCCTTTTTTTTGTCAATTATATGTGCTACGATACGGCAACAAATTTGTAATACTTGATAATTTACCAGAGCGTACGTACACGCAAGTACAGAAAACAGCCTCACATGAACTTATAAACAAATGACCGTGGAACTTATAAACAAACGAGCGTGGTTGCATGTTCCATCAACAATGTAATTCAGTAATTAACAGACTCAATTACCGTGTAACCATGTCGTACTCTAGTCACATAACAACGAGAGTGCTAGGTCTCTTAATGACAAAAATAATAATAGCGGCCTCATTGGCAATTATTTCATACAGTAATTTATCAAAATTCTTGTTACCTCCCTTTCCATTATTCATACTTGTCAAGTTAAGACATGTCGCCAATTTCAAAATGGCAGGATCCCTGTCGTGATGGAGTGCATACCAGGTGAGAACAGGGTCTTCAAAGTATTAATTTATATAAATTAGGGGGTTATTGTAGCGGGTGTGACGTCACGAGGTCACTAATGCTGACAGGAAAATAATTGTCATGAGGTAGTTAATGTATTCAATAAAACTTGCTTAAAAGAGGAATGTCACTGAGGCAGTTATTGTATTTAAAAAAAAATCTTTAAATATGATCTACTAGGACCTTGTTTACCCTCTCCGGGTAACAGTAGGGGAGACATGATACAGCCACCCACCCCTTGCAAACTGATTTGTCCGCCCCGGGAGGTCGAGGGTAGGTATGGAAACGAGAGAGTAGGAGCGACCTCCAGACACCCCCTGCAAACCTGTTTGTCCGCCCGAGGTAGTGGTGGGGTAGATAGGGATTGGGAGGGTAGGGGAGACAGCAGCCCTGGGTTCCAGCTCACGTAAAGCTCATAATAATAATAATAATAATAATAATAATAATAATAATAATAATAACCAAAAAGATTATAAAGTGATAACAGCAACAAGAATAGAATCATTCACCACAACACAAAGAGCAACGGACATTTTCACTCGCTGAAGTAAATCCTTATCTCCATCGATCGGGAACTTAAATTACGACACCTCTAAGAATTATCATCAGGAATCAGTCACGTTCCAAGGAATATCGAGGTCATTCTCTTGACCTGACGCCAAACCATTTACAAATTAGGAATTTGTTTAAATGTAACAAAACATTAGTTAATTATCTAAATGTAACATATGGCCTAACATGTTCTTTAAAATTCTGATGTTAGTATCCATTTACCATGAAATTAAATTATTTTTTCAATAAAAGTAAAAACGGGTCATTTTTTTTATTGGACCTTAGGAATAGAATATAAAATTTAGGCCAAAAGCCAAGCACTGGGACCTATGAGGTCATTCAGCTCTGAAAGGGAAATTGAGATTTAAAAAAACGTTTTAAAGGTGTTGCACTATGAACCAACTGTTACGAGAGGGTGGAAAGTAAGAAGGAAGAAAAGAGAATATCATAGGAGGTACATTACAGAAATAAAATGGGTTGCAGCTAAGGACCGAACGAACGCTGCAACGTAATGCCCACAGTGCACCTTATTGACAGCACTAACCCCTCTCCAGGGATTGGGTTATAGGATGAAGGTACATTTACAACTGCTCCTTGCCTAATTCCAGCTCAGGATAAAGGTACACTTACAACTGCTCCTTGCCTAATTCCAGCTCAGGATAAAGGTACATTTACAACTGCTCCTTGCCTAATTCCAGCTCATTCTTGAAAGCATTAGGACAAACAAAAACAGACACCGGATACACTGCTTATAAACGCAGAGAGAAATTGTACAAATATTAATTCTAACGCTCTTTGCCAGTTATTCATTCCCTATTTTCAGCTCATTCTGCTGTTTCAGATTAAGCTGACCTTATGCCAGCACGGGCTCTTGTTCACAGAGCAGCCCGTAACAAGTAGCTCATTCAAATTTACAGACGGAAAAATACACCACCGGCGGAACAATTCGATGGTGGGTGGGGAAGTGGGGGGGGAGG
>NC_061106.1:41917483-41929983 GCF_015104395.2 Macrobrachium nipponense
TATTAACCTTTCATTATCTGTAGCACACTGCTAGGTGCGTACATGCATTATACGTTTATACAAACAAGCGACCACGTTGTCATTCACGAAGCAACAGGTATGACGTAAGATGTAAGTTGGGAAAGGAAAGTAAAGATAAAAGACGTAAGATCAAAGTTGGGAAAAGTAAAGATAAAAGCGTATGAAAAGTTTGAAAGGAAAGTAATATAAAGACGGAGATGAAAGTTGGGAAAGAGTAAGATAAGGACTAAGATAAAGTTTTGGAAGGAAAGTAAAGATAAAACACGTAAGATGAAATTGTTTGGGAAAGGAAAGTAAACGATAAAAGACGTAAGCTAAAAGTTGGAAAATTAAAGTAAAGATGAAAGACGACGTAAGATAAAAGTAAAAGTGGGAAAACAGAAAAAAAAAAGATAAAAGACGTAAGATAAAAGTTGGAAAAGGAAAGTAAAGATAAAAGACGTAAGATAAAAGTTGGAAAAGGAAAGTAAAGTAACATTAGGCATTGCATGAGAATGACACTAGGCCTAAGTTAGCCCTAAGTGAAGTGGAGCCTATCCATTGACGCACTTATTGCCCTGAAACATGTAAGTACATTGGATAAATAACTTAAATAACTTATAAGATAAACATTTTTTGCAATAACTTAAAGACCTTGCTAAAGAGTAATGATAATATATGTCATTTACTAAAAGTGTTTCCCTAACCAACAGGGCTTGCAATAATAATAATAATAATAATAATAATAATAATAATAATAATAATTTTTATTTCAGCTCAAGGCCATATCCATGGAATATAATGGAGGCCACTGCATGAAGTTTCTCGGTTAAAGTATTACAAAGTAACAATAAAGTATTACAAAGTAACAAAGTGGAAACACTAGAATGTTGCAAATAAGTAACACTATCCTAACCATGGCCGAAATGCATGACGAACGTTCTCCCTCGTGCTATACAAAGCCACGGGGGTCCCCCAGGGTAGGGGGCTGGGCGCTCTGCTGCTGCTCCAACCATGTGCTCCACGTTCTGTCATAATTATAGACGACGTGCATTGCACGACTGCAGTGGCGTCGTACATTCTAAAAAAAAATATTTAAATTGCCCCTCGATGACTCTCGTGACAATGTCACACTATGACACAAAAGGTGACGTTCGATAAGACTGCAGTAATAAAATAATTTTTTTTTTATAAGTTTTGCGATTAATTTTACAAAGAAATATTATTTGGTTTAATATGCTCACCTTTAAGATGGCGTACTTGTCGCTCTTCGGTCTCGCTCGGACGAGAAAAAAGGAAATTCCTCACACGTTTTCGAGAACAGATTTCGCAACGTACTTTTCCCGACACTATTTCACATAAGACTGCTCACAGCTCAAGTGGAGAAGTTGATCAGACTCCTCACTCCTCCGTTGGACCGGTTTTAGGTCGTCTGGCAGCGGCGCGCAATACAGACATTAGCGCAGCGCAATTTCGCTCTGCATTCATTTCTAAAACTTTGAATGGAAACGTTCCATAGGACTCGTTTATTACCTTGAATCATATATGAACCAGGGATAACTCGGTCGTGCTTTAGAAATCTTTGTTTTAGAGATGGGAAGAGAGAAGTAAGAGAATCGAATGAACTAGACACTGTAGTTGTCGTACCGTAAATATAGTATACACTTATGTCATGTTCTACTCAATGCCAGCTTTGTTTATCTTCAGCAGTCTGTTTACTGTTTATTTAGTTGAACAATTCCAAAACTCTCAATAGATTTAACGTTAAAGTGTCTCTGATACGAACAGAGCACGAAATTTAAGATTCCCGTTAAAAGTATTGCTTGACAATATTTTGCAAAGCAATGAAGCGATGTAGGTGGAAATGTGCATTAAATGACGTACCAAAACAAATGCTCTGGTTGGTGACGTACTTGCAAATGCAACGCGCACAGCAAAAGTGAAGCAACTTTCCCTGCCGGAATCATTACCATTCTCCGCACTTTAGAATTCAACATAACCTAGCAACCCTCGCGTTTGTGACTCTGTTGCTAGGTGTTATTTACCTAAAATAAGTCTCAAATTTCGGATTTCCATCTGCAAATACGAGGGAAAAGCATATTGGAGAGATGGGGTAAGGGTTAGGCGGAATAGGGAAAGAGAAAACTTAACCTTTGGCATTAGTTCAACCACTTTTTGCGTTACGTACAAAAAGTTACATGCGACTTTACTTAATTTGCGAAATTGATTGATTAGCAAATAGCGTGAGGTCTCGACTTTAAGAAGTGAACATTTTTATACTTCCTCTGCTAATGTACATGCAAACTTTTATTAATTAGATACACTGCATCAACTCCACCATGCTATGAATATGAATGATAAACTAAATTATTTTTGCTCACGGTAACTTTTTATGTTTTTCTTAAGGCAAAGGAAAACGAAGTTAAACTATAAGCATACGATCAGATTTCAAAGACGGTTGCAATGACATTACCTTTGACATTTTGTAAACTTTTATCTTCGTAAACTTTTATCATTTTCCCGAAGTACTTCGATATCTAGGCAAAAATCACATCAATCGATGTGGAGATCCGGTAATATTACAAAATCGTTCAAGAAAACACGTTTTCCTCCCTTGTATAACATATAAAATTGCTTTTCATCATTGCAAATACAGGGACCAAGCATGTGTGTGGTCTCAAGAGGTATATACGTAGTACATCCCACATATGTTTTGCATTACAGTATAGGCTACTTTCATGAGCACACATTGGACTAGACATATAGGAACAAGGCATACGTAAATTGCACCCGAATGTCTTTATCAATTTAAATTCTATTTGCTGTTAAGCTTAACCTTTTTCGGTAATTTCTACTACTGCATATAAGCTCTTGTTGCTAAAGCCTTCATTAATAGTCCACTCGAAATCTTAATTATTCTCACTCAAAAGCCAAATCGTTTTCCAAGTCAGTACTCTCTCTCTCTCTCTCTCTCTCTCTCTCTCTCTCTCTCTCTCTCTCTCTCTCTCTCTCTCTCTCTATTTGTAGGTAATGAGGATTATCCAAACCAGTCTTTCGCCAGCCTTCTGCATCGTACATTGGCCAATCAGAACCAACCAGGAGATATGGACGGTAAAGCCAAGGACAAGGAGGTACTCTACTTTCGGTCTAATCTACAACTGATGCCGCCTTTCCCTTTTTATTCACATGATACACGAAGACCTCTTCCACTCCCTCGCACCCCAGTTCCCCTCTCAGCCTCCCAATCATGGTGAGACTCGTCTGAGGTGACAGACCCCTCACTCATGGTTAGGGTTGCACTCTTGGATCAATAGAGCTGGATGAATGACAACATCAAAGCCAGACTAATGGCTGGACCGGGAATAGAGGAAGTCAACTTTAGGCGCAATACAACAAAACGTGACGGAGAGGACTTGGAATGGTAGCCACGTATCATTATTTCCATATTCATTATGATTTGTAAACCTCAACGGACGAATCAGAAAAAAGGAATTAACACCACTGTCCACTGAGAGGAACAGTATCAGACGACTTCGGTCTAGTTCTGTGAACCTGGGCTGCATCTTAATCTCTGCCTGCTGTAGACTCAAAACTGTATCCTGATTGTTGTTCGTATTGTTAGATCTGTGTCACTGACACTGTCAACTATTTTATTGTTTTATTTATTCAGTTTTTTTTTTCATTAGCCCTGGTTCTTACAGAAACGTGTATCGATGACGTATAAACATACAATCATACACAGAAACCTGGGTTACAGCCAGGGTTGCCGCGAAGTCCGCACATCACCGAGAAACTAACTCCGCACCGGGTGGTGTAGAGTTGCCAAGCAATGTTATTTGCTACACTAGATAAAATAGTCACCCTGTTTATATTAACCTCATCTTTACCAGTATATGAGTTGGGTTTACTAATATTCCTTTTTAGAGTTAGATTTTCCCCTTTCCGGAATTCAGGTGCTTCATATCTTTTGAAACAAAGTAACTGTATTAATGATAGTAAAATTTAGAATCGAACGAGATACGCGGACAGTGTTCAGTCTTGAAGCTGATTTATTACATTCCATATATATGTATATATATATATATATATATATTATATATATATATATATATATATGATATATATCATTACATATATATACACAGTTAGCACTAGTATTTATATACATATGATAACTTTTTCAGGTATGAATGAAACAACACTAGAAAAATTCATAAATATATTCCCAACACTCTAAGAATTATCAAGAGAGGTATGCACAAGAATCCTACGCTGTATAAATGTAAGAAAAATATATTATTCCTTTACTAATTGAAAAATAATTATCTGCTAATTACTATATACATATGAAAATAATCACAATTCATAAATAAACTCATCAATTACTCAGAATAGTTAAACATCAGATCTGTTCATAAATATATTCATAAAGTTATCGAAAATATGGTGAAAACATATTTTATTACAGATTCTTTGGTAATGCACAAAATATTTCTTATGAATTATAGACTAGAGTATAAATGTTGCATCGGTTATTTGAATCACTCATTCATCCAAAGTATGTTTCCTACGGAAGTGATGTCACATTCTATTATTCCGGAAATTCAGAGTCAATGCCTTGCAAACTAATCAGTAAATCTGGACTTAAGTCGTAATTGCCTTGAGCTTTTACCATTTCTGAGAGGGTAATTAATGAAGCTGACGTAGTGTTAGAGAGTTTGTTGCGATGTTTCGTCTTTATCAGATTCAGTTTTGAAAAAATGCGCTCAGCGTCTGCATTGGATGTTGGCAGTGACAGAATGTTTAAGGCAAACTCGGATAACGTTCTGAAGCTTGAACCACTCGGCTTAGCCGTGAAAGCGTAAAGTTCTTTAAAGAATTTTTCTATATTATCACTGTTCCTTAAACTATCAGGGATTTGTACTGCGGGGAGACGCCTCCACTCATCATTCAGTAATTGAATGTCACCAGAATAGACTCTAGGAAAGGATTCTACCAAATCTGCCAAAGTCGGGATATTTACACGTGTGTACTCACTTAGTACATGATCTACATCAAAAATAGCCAATTTTTCCACAGCTTCATCTTTTCCTAATGGAAACTTTTTCTTAATCTCTACACAAGCTACAATGAGAAATTCCCTGCAACGATTTCGAACATCATCTAGCATAGTTTCGTCTGTATATCGATCTCTTTGTACAAGAACATGAAAATATGACCCTAGGTATATTTTTCTAAGAGGGATGAAATGTCTCTTGTCAGCTGGATCAATGGCAGATATATCATGAACAGAATTAATATATGGCCTGTCCATGTAACTTTTCAATAGCTCTGAATATAACAACACACTCTGAGTATGTAAGATATGGACTGTAGAATGTGCACTTTGGAACATCAAATTGAATGCGGTGAATTTGGGGAGGACATATTTAAGAAATTTAAAATAAAGTAACATTGAAGGGTCACGCAATGTTTCTAAGATATCACTAGCCATAACTAATCTTTCTTGGAGGTGTTTTTCTGTAAAAAACAAAGTCAATGCATCCCATTGTTCCAGGACGCGTTCTACAGCCATCTGGAAAGATAACCACCTAGTCTGTGAAATATGCAGTAATTTGTGAGGTTTTATATCACAAAATGCTTGAAATTCTTTGAATTCATGAAGCCTTTTAGAACTATGTGAAAAAAATGTATATACGTTTCGGACTAAGTCCTCACATTTGCGAGGGAGTTTCTTAGCTGCTTGAGAAGCACATATGTGAGATGAATGGCAGATACATTTCAGTATTGTAATACCTGGAAATTCTTCTTTCAATCTACTGGCTACCGAATTATGCTGCCCCATTAAATTGTTAGCACCATCTGCAGCAAAACCTATCAAGTTTTCCAAGGGAATATAATTTTCAGTAAGATAGTTCTTAAGAATATCAAACAGATTTTTTCCAGTGCTGCCCCCATCATTACTGTCTGCGTCATATATATTGACTAGGTCTAAAAGTCTACTCTCTATTGACAAACTAGTCTTATTAAGATACCTAGCAAGAATAGCACAACATTTAGAGTTAGTAATATCAGTCGTTTCATCAACTATTAAGGAGAATTTGGTCACCTGCAGAATAGCAATCAAATCTGAATGTGCAAATTTTGCCACGTCTTTGACTATTTTAGTTACTTTGGTTCGTTTTAATCTTAGTGACTGAATGATTTTCGAGTCTGGAGCTATATCTTTCATGAGGTCTACCAAATAGTCAACAGTCAAAAACGATATGTTCCGCTCAGCACAAAATAGACCTATCTTTACTTCAGCTTTTGTTACACTTATTTGGAAGCTCTCTCTCTCATCAGCTGGTTCCTCCTGGTGAAGAGACATATTAATGATGTGACGGTGACTATCTTTGTGCCTTTTCAGGGAAGAAATCTCTGCAGAGAATGAGCGGTCGCATATCAAGCACTTAGCTTTACATGGATCATCCCTGCAATTACTCAGCCACTCCTTAAATGCATCCTCATGCATCCAAGCATCACGAAACTTTCTTTTCTTAGCCATCGAGGAATACTGAAAGATCATTAGAGAAAACCCAATTCAGACTTGTATTTTGTGTACACAACAGCATTTCTCGTATATATATATATAATATATATATATATATATATATATATATATATGTATATATATAATTATTGTTGTATAGTTATGATTGTTATATATGACTTGATGCGTAAATTAGGCTACAAAGTGAACGCGATCGAGTAAATTTATTCATGAAGTTTTCAACAAAAAGTGGGAAGTTACATCAAACTGCACTGAAATATATTTCTTTACTAAAAACGGTTGTTTTTCACTCAGTCCTTTGCGTTCCCCTACAGAGTAAGTCGACAAGCTCCATAAATCCTTCGATATTCATAGGTAGTTTGTTCCTTCTTTTCTATTTTGAACTACATTTGTCATTTTACGTAATATGCAGTATATTAAATCAAAACGTTTGCTGAAGTAATAATGATAATAAATAACCCAATATATAACATAGGTCTAGGCTTAAAATCAATGTCATAAGCATTATAAACTGACAAAAATGATATTAAACATGTAGGTCTATGCCACCTTTTATGATTCTGATAGTTTGAAATAGGATATTTCACTTAGAGAATGGACAGCATATTATTATGCATGATTTATGGTTTATATGGCAATTCTAGGCCTAACGAATGTCTTATTCATGACTATGAGTTTCAAAAGATTGGAAAAGAGCGCATCATAACTGGTCTTTTTTATCAATAAACTACATTAATAAAGAGAAAATACACGATTATAATATACTACTTCCTAATATACTGATATCGAAACGTATTCGGTTATAATCAGTTCAATCACTTCAACAGATTTGCAGTAGTTTTCTCAAAAAAAAAATCATTAAATATGACTAGGTTTACAATAATGTAAGTTAGTCTTTACCCTAAGATTAATTCACAAATTAACCAAATTTTACTAACCTATATATATTAATTCCAGAGCAAATTGAAGATTGCTGGACGTAAAGTATTGTAGGACAGCACGTTTGTGTTACGTCATCTGCTGTTGTCTCATTCGGTTCTTAATTGACAATCGTAAATGATACTGGCGCGTAAACACTCAAGACTAGTGAAAATGGTTCGTTTTTCAAAAATATTAGTATTTTTAAAAATATTAAATATGTGTAATATGGTTAATGAAACAGTTATAATTTTAATTAGTTTTTATTAATGGAAAAAAGTTTTAAAAGCATATATATTATATGCGGACCTACAGCTCCGCATACGTGAGGAGTGCAGACCTCAGCTCTGCATTCTATGACTCCCACTCGAATCTTCTCCGCACTTTTGGTCGTTTCCTTTCTCCGCGCTTTGGCAACTTACAGCTTAATCTCTGCCTGCTGTAGACTCAAAACTGTATCCTGGTTGTTGATCGTATTGTCAGATCTGTGACGCTGTCGACTATTTTATTGTTTATTTATTATATAAACCCTGGTTCATACAGAAACGTGTATCGATGACGTATAAACATACAATCATACACAGAAACGCTCGCATACATATACGTACATACAGAGTACAAATATATTATTTCCAATAATTTTGCATGAAAGTTGTCAAACGCCTCTCATATCTTGCGAGCGTATTTCTTCATAGCGAAAGCAAACTAACAGGTTTTTGATAGATTTTATTTTAGATTAAAAAAAAAAAGTTATTTCGTACTGTAATATTCTTGCTCCTAACAAGAAAGATGATCGATTTGAATATTACCAACCGTTAGGAAATTCTTGCCCTAGGCCGATGGTACAGAATATTTAATAAAAGGTAATCCCAACATCCTAGTTATTATTATTATTATTATTATTATTATTATTATTATTATTATTATTATTATTATTATTAAGAAGCGTTCCATTCCCAAATGTTGCGGCACTTCGAGATAATTTTTTTAATGACACGTTTGATTCGATGCAATTAAGAGCTTTACTGTAATGAGAGAGAGAGAGAGAGAGAGAGAGAGAGAGAGAGAGAGAGAGAGAGAGAGAGAGAGAAATGAAAGTTCAGCCTTTTTTAAAAACCTTTTAATGGCATGAACTTTTGGAAGGTCATATTTCCTTAAAGGAACCAGTTCTAGTTCCTTGAGTTTTTTTTTTTTTTTTTTTTTTGTAGACTACGAAGTGACTGTTCTTGTAAAGACTGACAGCAAAAATTCACACACACACACACACACACACACACACACACACACATATATATATATATATATATATATATATATATATATATATATATATATATATATATATATAATTCCTAATTCATGTAAGACAACTAGGCTTCAAGTTACTATTATCAGCAAATATTTTACATCATATTCGTTTCACGCAGCAAAATATACCATGAATAAATCACTCCAACGGCCATTACACAATCTCTGCGTCTACACCCTTGCACAATCCTATATTTCTTGTACTAGGTCAGGTCGGATCGTCACAGGTACTCCACAATTTCTATTCAGATTTATATATATATAAAAAAATAATGATAATATTCATGTGGCTCAAACTAGTTTGAGTGATAACTTCTTTCTTTTGTCATTGTCCAAAGAAGAGAAAGAGCTAAGTTGAGGTTCTAGTACCTTGGCTCTCTCTCTCTCTCTCTCTCTCTCTCTCTCTCGTCTCTCTTCTGTGTGTGTGTGTGTGTGTGTGTGTGTGTGTGCCACTCACGTAAACGCGCACTTCTTTTGTCCTTATTTAAAGAAGAGGAAGGCTAAATTGAAGCTCTAGTACTATTGGCTCTCTCTCTTCTCTCTCTTGCGCGCTCTCGTCTCGTCTCTCTCTCCGTCCTCTCTCTCCTATCTCTCTTCTCTCCTCTGGCCACACACGCAAACACACTTCTTGTTGTATAGAATACAGTTAATGGAATCATAATTCCAAAATAGTATATCTTAGGGATGTTTTCGAAACACCTACCTATCAGAATAGAATATAAAGAACATAATAGGCCGAAAGTCAAGCACTGGGACCTATGAGGTCATTCAGCGGTGAATAAATTTGTACACAGGTGTAACAGGAGGAAAACCTCGCAGTTGCACTATGAAGCAATTATTACAAGAGGGTGGAAAGTAAAATGGAAGATAGACTATGAAAGGATGTACAGTAAAATGAATGAAAAGGAGTTGAAGCTAGGGGCCGAAGGGACGCTGTAAAGAACTTTTTAAGTAATGCCTACAGTGCACCACATGAGGTGCACTGAAGGCAGATATATTTCACTCTTCTTGTGCAAAGCAAATGAGTGTTTTAGTAACAATGCTGCAATGTTGTAGATGGTATTTCCAGAAAGGATATAATAATAATAATAATAATAATAATAATAATAATAATAATAATAATAATAATAGTTTTTTATTTCCTGGAATATCTAGTTTTGACATTTGAGTTGTAGAATTAAACATTGATTAAACAGTAATTTTTTTTATCAAGCATCAATCTGTATAATAATAATATTATAATGACCATTGATTCACTGATGAAATTCGTGACACATTCACACACACATTAATGAGCTAATGAGCACCAAATTATATTAATTAGTATTCACTGACAGAGACTACTGCGCTATTTATCCAGAGCTTCAGGTTTCGATGATGAGGAATTAATTCCTTATTTAGTTATAACGGTCATGTGTCTATGATTCAAGTAATCATTAAATCGTTCCTCGTTTGACTCCGTAAGGGGCGGGGGGTTAGTGCCGACAGTGCGCCTGGTGAGTTGTATTGTATGCATTACCTAAGGTTCATTTTACTGTATCTCCTTTCATAGTCTGTCTTCCATCTTACTATCCACCCCCTCTTATTGTTATTATTATTATTATTATTAACGTATTCCTCCTGTTACACCTTTCAAACCTTTTACTCTGTCAATATCCCTTTCAGCTATAAATGACCTCATATATCCCAGCGCTTGGAAATTCTATTTCCATATACGGTATCGCCCAGCCTTATACTAGGCGTTACATATCGTGACTAATCATAACCTAAGACTCTTTGTATAATTCGACTTTAAAAGAGACAATTATAACAATTATACAAGATACTAAGACCATCTCGTGTTCCATGAGATTCTGGACATCAAGGTCTCGTATATATAAGTGTCTCAGTTGCCTAATTGCGAGATAGAAAATAACAAGAGAATGGTCATTTGCGCATTTTAATTTAATTCCCGTCAGTATAATCCCGGAGCCGATCATAGAGCTAATCCCAGATCAGTAGCGTTATCTCTCTCTGTGTTCCAAAGCTCTGATTCAATAAACTGACGTTCAAATTGAACGACCATCCGATCAAATTGTACGTCCTGACGTTCAAATTGAACGACCTTCCGATCAAATTGTACGACCTGACGTTCAACTTGAACGACCTTCCGATCAAATTGTACGACCTGACGTTCAAATTGTACGACCTGACGTTAAAATTGAACGACCTTCCGATCAAATTGAGCGACCTGACGTTCAAATTGAACGACCTGACGTTCAAATTGAACGACCATCCGATCAAATTGTACGTCCTGACGTTCAAATTGAACGACCTTCCGACCAAATTGAACGACCTTCCGATCAAATTGAACGACCTCACGTTCAAATTGAACGACCTGACGTTCAACTTGAACGACCTTCCGATCAAATTGAACGACCTGACGTTCAAATTGGATAAGCCGCTGTTCTAACTGAATGATCTGTCATTCATATTGAATAACATACCATTCTGATTGAATAGTCTGCATTTCAAATTAATTAAATAACCTGCCATAAAAATGTAATAGTCTGCCGTTCAAAATGAATAGCCGGCCGTTCAGATGGAATAACCTGCCGTTCGTATCTAACAACCTGCCGTTCATATTTAATAACCTGCCATTCATATTTGATAACCTGGCGTTTACATTTAATAACCTGCCGTTCATATTTAATAACCTGCCGTTCATATTTAATAACCAGCCGTTTATATTTATTAACCTTCCGTTCATATTTAATAACCTGCCGTTCATATTTAATAACCTGGCGTTTATATTTAGCAACCTACCGTTCACATTTAATAACCTGCCGTTCATATTTAATAACCTGGCGTTTATATTTAATAACCTTCCATTCATATTTAATAACATGACGTTCACATTTAATAACCTGCCGTTCAAAGTAAATACCCTGCCGTTCAGATGGATAACCTGCCGTCCACAATTGAATGGCCGGATTATAACGAAATGACGATATCCCGTGAACCGGCAAATTTGTATGACTGAGAGAGAGAGAGAGAGAGAGAGAGAGAGAGAGAGAGAGAGAGACCTAATCCCCGTCCTTGATATACGAGGATTCATTAGCTCCCCCGTGTGGGGATTTACCGCCGGTGGAGAAATGGGGGCGGGATTTATCTATTAGTTTTGTGGAGCAGGATTTCGTCCTGGGTCCGTTCTCTCTCTCAGTGGGTTTAAATCGCTATTATTATTATTATTATTATTATTATTATTATTATTATTATTATTATTATTATTATCACTGCTGTTGTTATTTATTTTATTGGCTTCGTTAATATCGTAATTTGTCGCCGATATTACCTTTCGTTATCGTTATAATTCATATCACTGGAATCATAGCCTTTGTAGTATTATTATTTATATATCATTGAAATAATTCCCTTCTTTATTATCATAATTCAATCATTGATATTAAGGCCTTCGTTGTCATTGCAATTTGTTACTGATATTATTGTCTTCGTTATTCGCATAATTTAATATATATATATATATATATATATATATATATATATATATATATATATATATTATATATATATATATGTAATGGTACTGGGACTTTATGGACACCCTGTATATATATATATATATATATATATATATATATATATATATATATATATATATATATATATAATGGTACTGGGACTTTATGGACACCCTGTATATATATATATATATATATAT
>NC_061106.1:41932483-41939983 GCF_015104395.2 Macrobrachium nipponense
CATTCAAATTATTAAGCAAGTCTCTGTTCAATGCATCAAAGCAATACATTCTTCCATGTGACTTCAGAGAAAACGGATTTGAACAGTGACTGTGGGAGTTTGAATCCAGCATCTGTTCGTCTCTCAAAAGTAGTGATAATTCGACTAATATTTGCATTAATTTTACTTCCACAACCAATCATGTTTGCGTCTTCTTTAGAACATTCACAGACTATTTGATTCATAGGCCTACATTTGTTCTCTGGGTCCTATAGGCTTCATTTTTTTATGTGGCCCTTGAGTGTTAACGTTGAATGAACTAGATTTTTCCGTAATCGCCATGAACAATTAGGTTAGATGAAAGCTATTTTCGTTTTAGTTTTTGCAATGTTTATTGAATCATGCTTGCACTATCTCAGGCTCTGAACAATTCCTCAAATAAGTGGGTCAGATTATTTTAATCTAATAATTAATAACATGAAACTGAACAGCAAGGAAGTTGCCAAATACATGATGCTTGCAACTAAGACCGTACGCTTCTTGTCTTGCTTTTATTCTCTTATTAGTTGCTTAGATAACTTTGACAGGACAATCTCAAAGCAAAGGCTCAAGAATCCGAAAACGTAACCGACCAAGAGGATGAAAAAGGTTCCCTGAAATGAAAACAAACAAATATAAATAAATATCTAAATAAATGAATAAATGAATTAATCAATCTAAAAGTAAATAACATGTGCCAGTGGTGTTACCTCACCAAATATAGCTCTCATGAGAAATGGTTGGGCGGGGGGTGGGGGGTGGGGGGGGTGGGGGGGGGGGGGGGGGGGGGGGGGGGGGGGAAGGAATGGTGTGAGGAGGTGGGGGCTGGGGGAAGGTGGGCGTTGACCAAAATCCCTAAGAAATCTCATAATCAGGGACTTCAGTATTTTAATCATTTGTGGACTATATATCATTCAAGGAAGCCATTCCTAACGTAGCAAGCTTTCCACATAAAATGATTCTATTGCTGAACAAAATAATCAACAGCTAAAAAAAAAAAAGAGATAAACAGACTGACTGAAAGACAAAGAAATGAGAGAGAGAGAGAGAGAGAGAGAGAGAGAGAGAGAGAGAGAGAGAGAGAAGGGGGAGGGGTAGTTACAGCAAAAGACGAAGTAAAGTTCAGACCTAAAGTAAATAAATCAAGGAACAGATAAATAAGTAGATAAATAAATAAATTAAAAATAAATAAATAAATGAAGATCCAATGAAAGAACTCGGCGTTTCTACTTGACTATATATTGAAGAAAGGGTAAAAGTGGTTTAATCAGATTATTGCAAACCCGAGCGAGTTACTGACCGAAAGAGTCATAAAGTTTAATGCAGATTTGACAGTCATTTTCCTTGGGGGGTTTTTGCACATTCCAGCGTTGGGAAAAACTTGCTCCAGCCAAAAGTTGTAAAAACCTCCTTCTATCAGGGCCTGGATCCTGTCGAAGATTTGAACGTTGAGTTGAGTTTTGCGACAATCCATGCATGTACGGCAGTCAGTGTTGGGTTATAGGGTCACGTATGAACAAACATTTCATCTTCTTTTTTATGCATTTTGATTGGCGAGTGGGTACTTTATAAAATACTAGTAGATTTTGGTCATGCAATTACAACACCTAATCAAGTTTTCAAAATCAAAGACATAGCACAGTTTGAGGCACTAAGCCAAGTGCACAGTAAAGCAGCAAAACTGATCAAAATTAAAATTTTTTACAACTCTTACAACGTTAAGTCCCATCAGTAAAACTGGCAACAACAACAAAAATCATATGCATTTTTTTTAAAAGTCAAAGACATAACACAGTTCGAGACACTACAACAAGTGCACTGCGAAGCAGCAAAACTGGTCAAAAATACAAATTTCTACAATTCTTACAACGTTAAGTCCCATCAGGAAAACTAATAAAAAAAAATTTCAGATACATTTACTAATGTAATATTCCTTCAGCATTCTTTATTAGCAAATAAAAATTTGCTGTGATGAAATGACAGGAGAAATAAACAAGCCTAAAACAGATAGGATGCAGTCTTTAAGAGCAAGGATTACCTTTTGTTCAGAGCCGCTCTGAGCGGGCTATGCTTCTGAACTGCCAGTGCGTAGATGAACGGAAGGACCTTTTCCCTGGACACGTAGAATTTACAGTTGCCTGGGAATATGCAAGAAGAAATATTTGTATCTTTTGTTTCACACCATCAATAAATCATTTAAAAACGGTTCAAGTGACCTGGAATCAAATTTATAGGTTTTAGATTGATTTGGCTCTATGTTACACAACTCCAGTTAAGTTTTCTGTCTGTCTGTCCACACACTTTCTGTCTGCGCCCAAATCTTAAAAACTACTAAGGCTAGAGAGCTGCAAATTTATATGTTCATTATCCACCCTCCACTCATCAAACATACCTAATTGCGGCCCTCTAGCCTGAGTAGTATTTATTCTATTTAAGGTTGAAGTTAGACATAATCGTGCGGTTGGCAACGCAATGGGACTGGCCACCACCTGGTAATGGTTTAAAGATTAACCAAGAACACCGGAATATAGATATATTTTCGCTGCGCTTGATTATACGCTGCACGGAAAACTCTATTGTTTTTACTTGTTTTTCAATTTGTAAGGCTGTATGCTACGTTTCTCTGGTTTTTCAGTTTGTCAGGATATATACTACATGACTATTTTCTTCAGTTTATAAGGCTGTACGCTACATTAACCGTAGTTTTTTCCTATTTCTCAGACTCTACGATACTTAATTCTAGTTTTTCCAATGCCAATATTACTGAAAGAACACACTGACGTCTACCAAGTAGCAACCAACCTTTCTCCATGTAGTCTTGCGTCAGGAACAGCCTCATCATGAGATACGGACCGTTAAAGACATACTTCCCCTGTGACACGAACTTGTCCACGACGGGTATGTAACCCTGAGTGGGAATTTCTATGATGCGACCTTGCTTGCCCGCGTCTGCCACCTCCTTAAAGATGCCTGATTTCGCGTCCTGTGAAAACAAATGATCAATTATCTTTCTACACAGGTTGAGATGTAAGGCTATACTGGAATATACAGGTGCAGCCATAGACCCTCAAGCTGGGTCCCTTTGCACTCCTGATATAAATTGAAGACTAAGAATAACTGAGAATCCGTTTTTTGTACATTACCTCTGAGGCAAATCAATATTAACTGAACGGACAAGTCCTAATGAAGCATATTGAAATCCTGGACGTAGGGGTCTACGTTAATTAAATGCATTACATCACTATGGATGAATGGGTACAAAACAAAAAAAAGACAAAAAAACAAAAACGGATAAAAGCGTAATACAGAACATATAAGTTTCCTAGTCAATAAAATGCTCACAATATACCGAAACGAAAGGCAGATATATATTCTCCTGAGGACAGCAGAAGAGAAATTGTTACTTAGTTTCTGACAAGGTCACTAGACTCACTAGATGTAAATAGACATGCTGCTGAAAAACACACACAAAATTTACCGTCAAGATCTGCGTAAAAACAGTGTTGGAGAAGAGCACCAATACTGCCGACTTGTCGTCCAGAATTTCTCTGAAGCTGTGGTAGGGCTCCTTGATGTACCTCACAGCCAGCAATGACATCAGATTGGATTTGTAAGATTCCGTCAAGACGAGCATCGTCATCAGCCACATGCCGAAAATGAAGAGCTCCCAGTTGTCTCCCACGTAGTACTTTATGTCTGCAAGTGAATAGGAAAGACTTGGATCATTCTCAAGTAATTCTAGGTCAGTCCAGATCAGATGGGAGTATGACCAGCATAAACCAGGATCCCTGGGCTTCACAATTAGGCTTACAAAGATAATTCTAGGTCAGTCCAGACGGGAGTATGACCAGGATAAACCAGGGTCCCTAGGCTTCATGATTAGGCCTACAAAGATTACTAGGTCAGTCCAGATGGGAGTATGACCAGGATAAACCAGGGTCCCTGACTGAAGCTCAGACTCAGATACTCGACCTTGATGAAGAAACGTCCGGGCGTAGTAGTAGGGAGATTTTCGAGGTCACCCTCGAGCTAGACTTGTCCAGGAGGTAGACGATGGAGAACGTCATGGCCAGCATGACGAAGGTTGCGATCCACACCGACGGGTCCAGAGCGAGCAGGACACTCCACAGAGCGACTTCAGTGTTTCCTCTTCTTCCTAAGTTTTGTGTGTAGTCGACCAGCAGCGGCGTCGTGTA
The DNA here is from genome assembly GCF_015104395.2 of Macrobrachium nipponense. NCBI lineage: Eukaryota > Metazoa > Arthropoda > Malacostraca > Decapoda > Palaemonidae > Macrobrachium > Macrobrachium nipponense. Next base: position 41,936,698 of record NC_061106.1, read on the forward strand.
GTCGATAAACTTGGATCTGACGTAGGTGACGCCGAAGGGCCCCAATCCGATATCTGCTTCCTGTAGAAGTTAAGTATATCTTAGTTTAAACCAGACCACTGAGCTGATTAACATCTCTCCTAGGATTAGATATTTTAACATGGCTAGGAACCAATTGGTTACCTAGCAACGGGACCTACAACATATTGTGGGATCCGAACCACATTATATCGAGAAATCAATTTCTAATCACCAGCAACAAATTTCTCTAATTCCTTGTTGGCAGAGTGGGGAATCAAACTCGTGACTACCGAATTGGTAGGCGAGCACGTAAACCATTCGTTCAACACCACCTCTCTCAGCGCGCAATGTGAATACCCGTATCAGTCTCGTATTAGACAGTTACCTTATCTAATATCATACGGATAATTCCGTTCCAGGTTCCATTCGGGTACAGGACACCCCAGGCTCCATCGTTTGGTGGCACCTTCAGTGTGTATCTGCAATTAAAAAGTAATTTAATGTAATATGTAGTACATTCTGCAGAATTAAATCGAGTTTCTTGTAACAATAATCCATAGGTCATCTGATTACTGCTTCACTGAGATACCTTCTTTTCCCAAAATATATTTAGGAATGTAAAAATAAAAATTTTTTTACTTTCAATTTTAAGCCCATTAACCGTTGTTTCATATTAAGTCAATCGTAGACGCATTATAATACAGCTACAATCCGTTTGGGTCCAATCTTAGCTCAACATAAGGAAATACAAACTGTCACGAGCAACATTCTTAAAAAACAATATATATATATATATATATATATATATATATATATATATATATATATATAGATAAACATATATATATATATATTATATATATATATATATATATATATATATAATATATATATATATATATATATATATATATACAGGGTGTCCATAGGCCCCGTACCATTCCAAGCAATAAATAATTGTAATGGTACCGGGACTTTATGGACACCCTGTATATATATATATATATATATATATATATATATATATATATTATATATATATATATATATATATATATCCAAGGCCACAGGAAAATTAAACCTCGGAAATGTGTTGAAGTAACACGAAAGCGCTTGGTACCTACTCCTTTCATTTCTCCTGTGGCCTTGGCTAAATATTATTGTCACACACTATTTAGTGACATATAAGCGCAGTATATATATATATACTATATATATATATATATATATATATATATATATATATATATATATATAAACTTACGTGAAATTCATGTCGTTCGCGATTATCTTCAACAATTCCAAGGCTGGTCCAGAGTACGTGTATTTGGCCTCGACACCATTCCCGTAGATTTTCCTTACGTCCATATGGGGTTGGAAATTCAAGCAGGCCACGTTCAGTTTCGACAAGCCATTCAACCTGATGATAAAAAGAGGGTATAAATTTATACAGCGACAGGCAACGTCACTTCACCTCTGGCAGATGAGCGATCAAATCTGCCGTGTATATCTTTGTACGATGACGCAATGAATAGATAAGTCTGATGGAGTGAAAAGGGGGAGCTTTATACTAGTTTATTAAGATTTGGCCACTCTCCCCAACCACCCACCCCCTGGAAAATATGCTTCGGGCACCCATGGTGGATAAAGAAGAAAGAAAAATAACCCAATCACCAAAACAAAAGTATAATATGCAAAATGCAACAGGACGGCAATGAATAAGTTCTTGATGGCAGGGAAAAAGAAAAGAAGAAGCTTTATACTAATTTACTTAACGATTTGGGCCACCACCTCACCACACCCCAACCAAACCCCCCCCCCCCGCCCCCCCCACCCCCCCCCTCCCCCCCCCCCCCCCCCCGGAAAATATAGCGAAAATATGCTACGGGCACCCATGGTAAAAAATACCCATCCAAAACAAAAGTATATGCAAATGCACATGACGCAATGAATAAGTCTGATGGAGTGAAAAAGGGGCGCTTTATACTAGTTTATTAAGATTTGCCCACACCTACCACACCCCCGCCCCCTCATGGAAAATATGCTACGGGGCCGCCCATGGTAAAAAATACCCATCCAAAACAAAAATATATGCAAATGCACTTGCTTGTTGAATTTGTCGGGGAATAGCCGATTCTCTGTCAGGTATTTAATTCCGAACCTCGACGTCCAGGATGCGACGGAGAGACTGCGAGTATCGTAGGCCAGATGGATGTAAATCTGACACCTGAGGAAGACAACCAATTTCGCATAAAATAAAGGACAATATATTAGAGAAGATCTATCTTACCTAAGTAGTGACCACCTCAAGGGTTTTTGGTGGGTCGTTATCTACGACTAATATTTCTTTGGGGTCATTAATTAGATCTTTTGTTTACGTTTTAGCGGTCATTCACAATTGGCTTCGACTAAACACGCCTCAAAGGTGTGTACGCATACCTGGTTATAACCGTTTGGGAATCACACCTACGAAAGCTCTGAAAAGACTCGTATAATCCGAAGTTATAACGGATATAAAGGATAAAATTCAACCCTCGAATTTTAAATATTTTTCTTATCCTTCATTATAGAAATACAGTTATACTTCCATAATTTACGTTACTTGAATAATTCTCTTAATCCAAAAAATAGACATAAACTTGAATAACACTTTGCTATAAAAACTTACTATATAATCTGAAGTTATAACGGATATAAATAAATATAATCAACCCTCGCATTTTTTTTTATCTTTTATTACAAAAATACAATCACACTCCAATAATTTTACATTACTTGAATAATTCTCTTAATACAAAAATATAAATAACTTAAAAATAACATTTTGCTACAAAAACGATTTAAATCAAAATAAAAAAGTATAGTTTAAAAATTCTTAAGTTACAAACTTGCTCTTATATCTACCTTTAATATACATCCTTTGCGATTCTAATTTAATTTGCAGAAGAACAATTATTATATTTTGGCAGCTATTGTTAAAAGAATCTTGGTAATAACGTATCAACGAATGATGATGATAGATTAAGCCAGCTTTATGCTGGCACGGGCTCTTGCTCATCAGCAGCCCGTTAAAACCAACGGATGAACTTACCTCAGAGGAACCAGACTGCCGGCCAAACTCATCACCATCGCGTTGACGCCGGAGAGCTCCTGACGGAGGTGGAGAAGCTGGCGCCTCGGCAGGCGAGTAACGACCAGGAGCCTGGTGGGCCAGACGATGACGTCATCTCTGGCCGAGCGCCTGACGAAGGCCGTCAGGAAGTAGAGGTCGTTGCTGGCTAGTACG
>NC_061106.1:41944983-41977483 GCF_015104395.2 Macrobrachium nipponense
ATACCAAATCAGCTTTAGGAACCAGTACCTAATTTTAAAATGATCGGCTTCTTCCCAACCAAGTAATGTGCGGCGTTAATGTCAGTGCTTCGCTGGAAAAGCGAAAAAACATCTAGCAGACTGACAGATGGATAGGTGGGTAGACAGACGGATAGACAGAGGTATAATTTAACTGTGAGTACAGCGCAATAATTACAAGATGGAGGAACGTGTTGTTAAATAGCCAAGTATTGTACGTATTCTTGCTATCATTTCGTATGCCTTTTAGAGAGAGAGAGAGAGAGAGAGAGAGAGAGAGAGAGAGAGAAAGAGTTGCTAAACTGAGGGTGAGAAACGCGACGTAATGATAAACAAGGCGTGATGCGACCTCCGGCTTACTCGGGTGCGTGCTAAAATCTACGGTCAATTAGCGCGTCGTTTCAACAACGGAAATTAAAATAAATACGCTATATTTTATAACAATTAATTTTCTGTGCAGTTTAATATGTGCATTTTTTTTTTTTTTTTTTTTTTACATTTTCATTCTGATAAATAAATTATAAATATCCTATTCTAAAATTCCTGTATCTTTAACTCAAAGCAAAACACCTTTTTCAGAGCTTTTTAGGCTTTTCCATAGGGCTTTCCTAGCCCCCCCCCTCCCCCCCAACCAAGAACAACAACAATAACAACAACAACAACAACAAAACCTACAAAGAAGGTGAAGTAGTAGAAGTCACATTGCTGGTCACTGAGCAAGATCCCGTGCCGGCAAAAGGCCTGCTTAATAAAAAAAAAATGACAGGTCATGGCAAGGACGAGAAAGGCAATAAAGCACATGAGACAAAAAAAAAATGACTGATGATTGATTGTAAGTTATACCTGGCGTCACAACGGACGAGATGACTCACTGCGTATGGCATTCAGTTCCTCATGAATTTGCACACATGACGAACTAACTGTCATGGAAGTTTGGTAGACGTTGAACGTCGTTGACATCAGCTTCATCATGGCTTCCAGTCAGCCGTCATATAAATGCTGGAATGTATCGGAGAAGTAAAAGATTTTGAGAGTTAATATATATTTGTGGGCGGAGTTCTGCCATGACATTAAAAGGCAACAATAGTTATATAACGTTTTTATTGAGCAACAACCTCCATCTTCCGTAGTTTATAAAAATATATAAAAAAAATTAACAGATTAAACATTTAAAAATATGGCTCCTAAAAAGATAACATTTTAGACAATAATATTTCGTAAAAATGTACGAGTATAGGCCTATACGGCCTCTTTTACTTAGTGAATCCAGCTGCCTACTTCAGTTACTTATAATTCCTTCGTGGGATATGTTCAGAAGGCTAATATTTATTTATTTACAGGGATACAAATCCCCAGAATAAGAATGCTATATTACTATAGCATTCTTATGAGAACATGACTTTTCTTTTTCTGATGTCTCTTTTTTTTTTTCTGAAACTTTCACCACGTACATAATATACAGGGTGTCCATAAAGTCCCAGTACCATTACAAGCACTAAATACTTGCAATGGTACTGGGACTTTATGGACACCCTGTATAAAATACATATATATATTCGAATAAATACAAAACCGACTAAAATCTCTTTAATATCATCAGTCGACGCTGAAAGCCTGGTTGTCTTTGGCAGCATTCTTCATCTCGATCTTGACGTCGTCTCCTTCCTCTGTGTTCCCCTTCGTCGCGCCCGTGCTCTCCGTGATGCAGTCCCTCGTCTCCGGCAGGAGGAGGGACAAGGACGCCGCTGCGGCGGACATGACGGCGAAGAGCGCCGAAGGACCCCAGGTAATCCCGGCGCCCTGAGAAGCAGTTCATTATTATTATTATTATTATTATTATTATTATTATTATTATTATTCAGGCGATGAATAACAATAATAATAATTAGTTGACAATGCATCAAAACGCAATAATAAAAGGAGCCCATCAAAACGCCAAAAGTATTAGTACCATATTTCAGAGACTGCTGTCCCTCTCTCTCCCTACAGGTAGGTAATCTCTGAAATATATAGTACTACTTACTTTCTATATTTTGGCGTTTTTTATGGGCTCCTTTTATTACATGGAATTCTGCTGTAACGGAACATTTTTACCAATCATTTATATATGTACATATATACATGTACGTGTATTTAGATAGATAGATAAATATTAATGCTTATAAACCAAACTCGTACTACGTTTTGCTACGGAAAACTCCCCTTTTCAGTCTAGTATCCTGAAGGAAATGTAGAGCAAAACACAAGCCATCTTAACGTACGTTTTCCTAAAGGAAATGTCACAACCATTTAAAAAACAAAAACAAAGGATATCTTGGACTAGGAGAACACGAAAACCACTCACCAATATATCGTTGATGTAAGGCGAAGTGATGCTCCCGACTCGAGCCATCATGCTGGATTCCCCGACAGCCAGAGATCGATACCTCGTCGGGAAGAGCTCAGCGGTGTAGATGTAGACGACATGGAACGCCGACACGATCGCGATCTTCCCCACCAGGGAGAGGAAGATGAGTAGACCGAAGGACACTGGAAATATTGTTACGAAATCAGAAGCCGAAACACCGACTGACGCTTTTAACAATCTGTTCGTCAGCGAAGTGTGTGACTGTCCGGTGAAAAAAATCAAGGAATTCTTCTTGTCCAGTTCTTCAAAATGCAGTTTGAATTAGGATCTTTATCGAAGAGTAATATTTCTCGGGGGTTATTATCTTAGTCATCTTGACAGTCTTTTGTTTAGTTTATGTTATTGCGGCAATCAAACCAATACCTATTTATCAACAAAGCATGTGACTGACAGATGGAGAATATTAAGAACTTGTTCGTATACAGTTCTTAAAAATGTATTTTGCGTTATTTTCAGCGCAAAGAAAGCAAATAAAATAAGAACACTGAAAAATATGCAGTTAAACGATTGAATATATATGTGCATGGGCATTAGATAAGTAATTCACTGACATCTTATGTTTACATCTGAATCAACGACAATGGAAAACATACCTTCGTCCTGCGTTGCCAAGAGGATGGCTATGATACAGATGGTGATTCCGCAGACGACGTAGTACGTAGTCAGCGACAATCTCCTTCCCAGGTGAGAAATCATCGCCCAGGTGACGAAGTAAGATGGGATCTCGGCCAGGCCTCCCAGGAACACGTACATGTAGGGATCAGTGCTGGAATGAAAAAGATTTCTAGACTAAAATCGTTGCGTCTAGTTGTCACTGAGGAAGCCTATAGTATCAGTTGTACTTGATTAGAGTTCTTCAAAGTATAATTCTTTTAAAATATACGAAAGGGTAATGATAATGATTTTGGTGAGGATGGAATCAAAGCTGTTTTTATTCAGTGTCAATCTTGGTATATTGTTTTGGGACGTAATAAAAAATTTAGGCCAAAGGCCAAGCACTAGACCTATGAGGCCATTCTGTACTGAAAGGGTAACTGAAATAAAAAAAAAATGTTTTAACAGTGAAGAACCTTAATCAATGCCTACAGTACACCACGTGAGGTGCACTGGCAGCGCTACTCCCCTTTCAGTTCGCCCCTTCCAACTTTGACCTATGATTAAGTCGTTCATTTTCCACTCACGATATAAAAAAAATATCTCAAAGGATATTGAATTCAGTAAGCTGCTCTCATTATAAGCCGTAACTTACACATCAATTCAAGCTTATCACAGTCTTACCTGAGGTTCCCGGAATTGAGGGAAATGCCATAGTACACCATGGAGACGGCGAACCAGCAGAAGTAACTGATGATGATGTTCTTCCTGAGCTCGGGTTTAAGTACCAGGATGAAGAAATGCTTCAAACTGGAGACGATGCGCTGAGAGAGATTTTCCTTGGGTTTTTCTTCTTTCTGAAGGTAATAATAATAATAATAATAATAATAATAATAATAATAATAATAATAATAATAATAATAATGAAAAAAATCTTTGACAATAACAACTGTAATGAATACAATAGCAACAGTAATAATAATACGTTGCGCCTAACTAAACTTTAGACCGATCAGCTCTCTCATGCTTTCATTTCATAACAATAAATGCGATTAAGAGTCAGTGTTACTACCACTTATCAAAAGAATCTCATTAATGTCATTTCCATACTCTCTCTCTCTCTCTCTCTCTCTCTCTCTCTCTCTCTCTCTCTCTCCGTGTTTTTCTAGTTGGCTCCTTCGATCGTTTTCAGGTCTCTGGCACATCGTAACAAATGACGAATATCGCACTCTCTCAAGAACTGTGACAAGCTTTTGCTAGTTCGTAACTTCTCGCAACCCCTAAATTATTAAATGGAATACTGTCAACGCAAATAAAATTGCATTTTGAGGTCGTACTTACCTGTCCAATCATCCTCTTCATCGACTGAACGAGTGCATTTGTTGGAGGAAAACAGCGGCCATTAACTCGGGCAGCTTTGGTAAGGATTTCAGCTGCCTCTTCGCAACGCCCTTGGGATATCAGCCAGCGAGGGGACTCTGGTATCAGCCTAGAAATGTTTCATTATCGATTACTCACCATTAATAACGCATCCACCAAATAATCTCTTAACTTTCACGTACTGATCCACAAGGATGAAAATATCCCAACTTTAAAACGTTATAGTATTACGTTCTGAGCCTATAATGTGTGACCTCTTGTAGTCACAGAACATTAAATGATTCTAAACTCAGTGTTTTCATTCCTGTTAACCTTATCTCGGACGTATTAAAAAAAAAAAAAAAAAAAAAAAAACAATTGTGCGTGTACATCGCTTTTTCTCACTTACCAGTAATAAGAGAAGAAGAAAATGGTAGGAAATGTATATGCGACCTGCAGCCATCTCCATGGTCTAATCAGGTAGGCTATGCCTGGCACTATCATATAACCCACCGACCATGGAATACCTCCAACGCTGCCTATTGAGGATCGTTGGCTGGGTGAACACATCTCCATCACTGGGAAATAGTAAATCAAAGATTAATCATTCACGCATTGACATTTATCACCCCAAGAGCATATTACTAGTTCGGCCTTTTTGAGTTCAAGGAACCTTGGCACTAGCATGGACCTATACACCAGGTTTCAACTATTAATTGCAGTCCAATTTTCAAAGCTTTAATATTTTTCCCCTCAGATAATAATAATATGTGAAGGACTTGAGGATTGCTTACTGAAAATGAAGCACCCGGTGAAATAACCGTAATTGAAGCAGGAGACGAGAATTTTGAAGATGATGTACAGAGGAAGTATCGGAGTGGCTGCAGCCGCCATTCCGGCCACTAGGCTAAGCCCTACGTTTAGAAGGATTATAGGCCTACGGCCATGCCTGAAATTAAACCAAAAATAGGGTTAGTATACCGGGACGCATGTAATTTTAATACAAGTAGTTTTTTAAAAGTGCAATTTTAAATAAAATCCTGAAAGAGCACTGTCTTACTGAAGTAAAATCTTCGGTTTTATCTCGACAAATTGTGATAGTCGTTTATTGCAAAATGAATATATACTGACAACGCAGTTATTTGCTCTTCTGTTCTTTTCTCATTTACTTTTTGGCTTTTCCTAACCCACATATCTCATATATTGATTCATTTATCATTTTGCTTACAGGTCCATGAAGTATCCGAAGGATAAGACACCTATCAGAACGCCAAGCTGCGAAGCCGACTGGGTCGTCGAGTAGATCGCTCTTCTGTCGCACACCAAATCCCACTGATAAAAGAGAAACGGTAATCCTTAATGGTTCTGTCAAAAAAAGGAGTCTATGTTCAGACAAGGAAAAGAGGAAAAGCAAATGAGTCTATATTCATACAAGGAAAAGAGCAAAACAAATGAGTCTATATTCATACAAGGAAAAGAGCAACATTTAGTATTTGAAAAACCTTTAGTAATGGAAAAATTTTGAGGTAGGTGACCTCTCCTGATTGTAGTTATGACACCAAATGTTCAAAGAAAAAATGTAATTTACGACACTGGATTCCTTGCGAAACAAATAGCCTAAAAATATGATTTTTTCCATTAGACCTATATAGTTTGAATACCAATCAAATGCAAACTGTATATTATGTGAGGATATTACTTTAATTTTCATTAGATTTTCAGTAAGCCTAAGCCTATGGACAACGGAACCAGCCATCATACCTCAGCAACTAGGGTCGCACTATAATGGCTGACATTGAAATGGCGAGACGAGCAGTAGATGGGCGAATGATCGCCGACAGAGATCGCGTCTCGATTTTCGATCGCAGACTCGTATCCCATTTCCACGGCTTTCGCGTAATCGTAGTTGTAGAACTTACAACCCTTCTCGTCCGCGTCTGTGCTAATGAAGGGAAAAATACGTTTCATTGCCGGTGATAGTACTATGGTATTAGATATTGCAAATAGTACTATGGTATTATTGTAGATAGCACTATGGTAGATATTGCAAATGGTACTATGGTATTAGAAATTCAAACAGTACTATGGTATTAGATAAAGCATATAGTACTATGGTATTAGATGTTGCAAATAGTGCTGTGGTATTAGATATTGCATACAGTACTACGGTATTAGATATTGCATACCGTACTACGGTATTAGATATTGCAAATAGTACTTTGGTATTAGATATTGCAGATAGTACTATCGTATATTAGATATTGCATGGTATGCATAATGTATCCTGTGGCCTTTGAAGTCCTTATAGGCGGCTTTACCTATTGAAAGGGATGGCGAGGTCAATGATCTGTTGCTGAGTCCAGTTCGCCTCGTTCAGAGCATCGACCTGACACCAATACTCGGGAGTATCACCCAGGAACTGGTAAGTAATCGCTTGGAACGGAAGGACGATGACTCCTGAAAAAAGATTTTTAGCCTATATATATATGAGTAGACATGTATATATAGTACATGTGTGTGCGTAGTGCGTGTATTTATGTATGGTAATAATGGTTACCTTTCACATGCTGAAAAATAAAAGAAATAAAAAAATGTTAAAAATTGAAAGAAATCATCACTCGGCCTCAGGACTAACATTAAAAATATAAGAAATGACCACTTAAAAGTGAAGAAAATGTGATATATATACGTAATTTCACACGCTAGTACCACTGAACCCAAACTGGATTAAACCCTTGTATAATTCTTTCCCACAGATCACCCCGGCCCTATAGACGATCAGGTATTTGGCCAAATTCAGCATTACGCCAAGAACTGAATTGTGTAAGGGTCATTTTGAAGGCTTCTTACACAATTTAGCGCCAAAAAAAAAGTAGGTCGTCTGAGTGACGATTTGCGCATGCGCTATGCCCAATTTAAATCAGTATCTCTTCTGCTTCCAAGGTAGAAGGGAGGTTACCGGTACGAGGAGGAATTCAGAATTGAGCCAAATTTCAGATAGAAGCTGTAACAGTAAAATAACTGGCATTTCACAGAAGTCTGGTTTAATGTCGACCTTTTCTAGTGTTTTGACGAAGAGCTGTTTTTAACGGACCAAGAAACGCCTTCTCTCTCTCTCTCTCTCTCTCTCTCTCTCTCTCTCTCTCTCTCTCAGCGCCATGGGCTTCGAATCGACTTCCAGTTTGATGATATTCAAGGAGTCAGATGAAACAGCAGCTGTAAGTATAATTTTTTCGTTTTTTTTTTTTTTTTAATTTGTTTGTCCTAGTCGAATCCTTGCTGATAGAGACAAGATAGATAACAGACGAATGCAAGTGAGAGAGAGAGAGAGAGAGAGAGAGAGAGAGAGAATAAAAAACGATTGAAGAGATCGAAATAACTGACTCCATTGGTTGTATGCATCGTCCAATAGGTCTAGACACCGAATTTTGTTAAACTATTAAGGGGGGGGAGATCCATTAAGTTTCCTATAACATTTTGCATCAAGCAACACACCTTAGCTCTTTATAAGATAGTAGTACTAGTCGAGAAATGTGTAGGACTTTCAGTTAGACGTAGTTTTTCTTTATTACTCACTAGCCTTCATTATTGTTGACCGTTTTGAGGGTAAAATAGGAACACAGTAGGATAACACTTCTCTAAATACGCCTCTAAAAAAAGATATTCGATATTCCTTTATTTATATTAATAATAAATACAATATCAGAGATGATAAGCTTTGCTGTGTTCAGTACGGATAAAATGCGAATGCATTCTTGTATGTATTAGTACTAGGCCGAAGTTGATCTTACCATAAACTAGCCTTATTATAACTCGCTCTTACCTCCTAAGTGTTCACAAAATAATTAATAGATAGCTACTCGAAGTCAGGACCCGGCGTTGGTTATACAGTTTTCTGGGTTTTGTTGTCTAATAAACTACCAAATTTGAGAAGAGGTGCTCCTTTTAGTACCACTGGAGACCGAAATCATGAGACCGTTGTATCTTCTCTCTCTCTCTCTTTCTCTCTCATATAGGAGTGAGTGAGTTGATGATATACATAATTTTTCTATTAAGAGTTCTCCAATGTTTTCCCGCCGGAATTTTACAGCGCTACTGTGTTTCATTACCATGTCCGCCCAGTTCACCATACTAGGCCTAGCCCACTTTATTCTTAGGACGTAATTATATATATATATATATATATATATATATATATATATATATATATATATTATATATACATATTAATATATATACATATAATATATATACATTTACACGCGGCATAGATGAGATCTTCAGCCAAGTTCTGAATCCAAGTGTAAAGTTAGAAGACTCCCGTGCATACCCCCCCCCCCACACACACACAACCCCCCCCCCCCTCACTCCCGCCCCCATCCCTTTTCCTGATTGTTCGTATAGTAACGTTTGTCGGTATCTATTTCGAATTTTTCGCATCGTTGCAGCTCGGTTTTATCTGTAGTATCTCAAAAGGACTTGTTTGTTATCCATGTTTCTTTTTATTATTATTTTTTGTGTGTATAATCTCGTGTGTTGCATAATCAACCCTGGTTTTTAGAAGAGAGAATTAATAAATAGATAATCATGCAAATAAATTATTAAAATACAAGGAGAATTGTTATGAAGATGTGGTTTGTTGCATCTTTGCTATAACTTTTTGAAGTTTCCAATACCACGACACGCTAACGGTTATTCGAAAATGCACTGACCCAAGCAAATAACTATATAACAAGTGCCCGAAACACCACTTACCGAGGCAACTCGCCAATAACGTGATGATGTTCCATCGCCCGAAAGGATTCATCATCTCCAGCAAATCCTCGAAGCTCGTGATTCCTACCACGCAGCCGTTTTCGTCCAATTTGAATTGATCAGGGGTCCCGTTCTTGCAGATTTCGACCACTTCCAAGATGGCGGAGTTCTCCTCCTCCTCCCCCTTCTTCGCCTTTCCTCTCCCGTCTTTATCAGTTGGATCTGCGTTACGACCCATGACTTGTGCTCTGTGACCAAATAAATGAATTAATAGGTAAAAAAAAAGTATTATTATTATTATTATGAACCCTATTTGTATGGAACAAGCCCGCTAAAAGGGTTAACCTTGAAATTCAAGTTTGCAAAGAATAATGGCGTTCATTGGCAAGGAGTAACAGAAGCTATTGGAAAATACGGACATAGGAGATCAGCTATCGAAAAAGGAATAATAGAATTAACAAATTAATAAATAAACATAAAATTCTAAGTGAATTATTAGTAAGATATAAAGGGAGAATTGTAGAAGTTAAATACTTTACTTCGTAACTTGGATATGAACTTTTCGCCAACCATCTTTAAATCAATGCTTTGTATATAAATATTTCAATGACATCTCGTTGCTCTATATCGGCTCTTCTTGAACTTTTGCTCCAATAGAACTCGATATATTTTTCATATCTTACTATAATGGGAGTAATGTCTATCCGTCCGTCTGTCATTCAATCACGGCCAAACGGCTGGTCCGATGGCCATGAAACTTGGCTGGGTTATGGTGGGGACCACCTAAGATGGTTTATAATGGGGTTTTATCCTACCTCTCCGAAGTGGGTGGGGGTGAGAAGGGATTCCCTGAAACGGAGCTGGATCTGTCCGTGAAACGAGGCTGGTTATGCCCGTAGACTTAGTTACCTTACGAATTTTCTCATATAATTTCTGTTTAGATATGTTTGCTAGTATCAAAGAACCCTCGCATTAGAGTGACTTTTAACTCTTGTGAAGCTGTTTCGCTCTCTTTCTCAATTCAAGGTCTTGTAAAGACCACCAAGAAATCCATCAAAAGAACCTTGCCCTGTTGTTGTACAGGCTAAATTAAAGTAGAATCAATCGCTCGGAAGTATGTGAAATGGTATTTAAGGTTCCCTTATCTGCGTCTGAACGCCAACGCCTTCGGGTTCACAATGCCTCGAAAATATGTGAAAATCGAGTTACATACTTAATAATAACAAGAGAAGAGGAAAAGCAGCTACGCATCCATGACGAAGGAAATGGTATATAATTCCTCCTCGTCTTGAGTTGTACACACGCAAGAATATGCCAGAGGCTTAACCGCTCCAGGCTACAGTAATAGTATAGTTATCCATGTCAGAGGAGAACCGTAGACCCAAAGTAGACTTTGCGTAGACCCATCCTCTCAAATTCAGTTGAGGGCAATTCCGTGGTGCACTGTAGGCATTGCTTAAGGTTCTTTGCAGCATGCCTTCCTTAAGCGCCTAGCTGCAACCCCTTTCGTTCCTTTTACTGTACCTCCTTTCATATACTCTTTCTTCAGCTTACTTTCCACCCTCTCCTAACTCTTGATTCATGGCGCAACTACTTTGAGGTTTTCCTCCTGTTACACCTTTCAAACCTTTTCACTGTCAATTTCCAATTCAGCGCTGAGTGACCTCGTAGGTCCCAGTGCTTGGCCTTTGGCCTAAAGTTTGTATTCAATTCGACTCAAGACACTTTCCATTCCAAGAAAGGTATTATAATTAAAAAGGTACTGCGACCACCAACTAAAAGGTGCCATGGGCGTCTCGCCATTACGAAAGGGAATCCGCCGTATCCGTAGGGGAAAAAATAAACATACGAATAAACGAAATGAGCAGGACATCTATTATAGGTACCCCTGAGGAATAAGGACCTCAGTGAGCAACTGCGCACCTGATCTTTCCTCCCGTGTTTCGGGGAATTCCCCGCGATACCAGGAAAGAAAACGGGGATTACGTAAGTCTTGGTCTAACCCACCCGGCGTAGTAAACGGTCTGTCAGGCAGAATCCTACGCACCTAACGAGAAATATCTATCATTTACGCTCGCTTGTGAAGTAAAGCTAAAGCACTTGAATGCCTCCTCGGTGTGCTTGCGTTATTTGTCGTTGCGCTTGCGCGATATTGCTGTAATCACAGAACTACGAGTACATTTTTTTTCTTATGAATTCTTCGCCTGATAATTACAAATATTGATTTAATAAACGGACTGCCAAAACGTTATGAATGAACTTCTTAAGCGTACAATTTCACTCAAACACAAGTTTGCTCGTGTCATTGGCCGTATCTCATTCAGACTCTGAATAACGAATCTTCAGTCCGGACACATTTAGTAAAAAGATAATTGTTCTCCCAGGAAGGGTCTGACAGATCGCATTTCACTTCGGTATTTATAATTCTGTAAACTCGCGTCATTCGTCAATGTGTTTCTTGTTAGCTTCACCCCCACAGCGCCTTAGTGGCGTGGTTGGTATGGTCTTTGCCTGCCAACCTCGGTGGCCGCGAGTTCGATTCTTTGCATTCCATTGATGGGTCAGAGAGTGTATTTCTGGTGGTAGAAGTTCACTCTCGACGTGGTTCGGAAGTCACGTCAAGCCGTTTGCCCCGCCCGTTCTGAATATCCACTGTTCCAGCAACGTAAAAAACACATACAAACAAACAAACACCCCCATCCCCGTTCCTACCAGCCCTGCCCCCCCCCCCCCCTCCCCCCCCCCCCCCTCCTCTCTATCTGTAATGGGAAAACATGAATTTTCTTAACGGCATTGATTGAAAAGCATAAAACACTTGAAATAGGAATGATCACAAAAAATGTCAAATCTTCAAATCTCCTGAACATAAACATCCGAGTCAGGTTTACCATTACTGAATCCAGCGTAATGAAAGACATCGGATATCAGAGCACGTAACAGTCATTTACATAATGTATGACGCTTTAGCTCATTTTTTTTTTATCTCACCCCAGAGGGTTTGGGTTGAACAAAGTTCAGTTTTTTGCGTTGTGGATAACACTCATTTCTTTCCTTTCTTCTGTGTTCTGTTCTACGTTTTTCTCGATTAGAGGATATATATATATATATATATATATATATATATATATATATATATTAAAAGGAGCCCATAAAAACGGCCAAATATAGAAAGAAAATACTATATTTCAGAGACTGCTCTGTCTTTCTCTATATTTTGGCGTTTTTATGGGTTCCTTTTATTAGATGGAATTCTGTTGTAACAGAACATTTTTACCAGTCATATATATATATATATATATATATATATATATATATATATGTGTGTGTGTGTGTGTGTGTATATAGTATATATATGTATATGTATGTATATATATATATATATATATATATATATATATATATAATTGATCAATGAAGATCGATAGACAGACACACAGACAGGTAGGTAGATAGATAATAAGTTTGATAGTACTAATAATGATAGGTTGTCAAATGAGAGAAGCCACGCAAAAAATACATCAATAAAAAATACAACTAGAGGCAATTTAAGTGTAGGTGAATGACTGGTGATGACCTCCATTCCTTCCAATCTTTGTCTGCATCTATGGCAACACGAAATCTATAGAGAGAGAGAAAATTATGCACGCGACCTCTATCTTGCTGAACTGCAAGTCATGATCAGTGTTGGGAGGTCCCATTTATTCGCAGTCTTATGATTCCTCCTCTCAGTATGTGGCGTGATTGGTATGGTCTTGGCCTGCCACCTCGGTGGCCGTAAGTTCGATTCTCGGGCATTCCACTGAGGGGGTTAGGGATGTGTATTTCTGGTGAGAGAAGTTCACTCTCGACGTGTTTCCGAAGTCACGTCAAGCCCTTGGTCCCGTTGCTGAATAACCACTTGTTCCATGCAACGTAAAAAAACAAACAAAAACAAACTGTATAACAATGACAATGTACATTGCTTTTACTTAGTGTCAAAAGTAGCTGCACATCATGACAACGATTTTCTCTATTAAACACCGACACTGGAAAACCCACCGAAGTATATGCAATAAATTATCGCACGAACACTGGGAGGACGTATCACCAACTGGCCCACCCAACAGAAATTGCAACGCCTGGACGCCAGCTGGTCCTTGGGCGTAGAAAGTCGTTCCAGGTACAGATCTTCCTGGACCCCGCTTCCAGACACAGGTTCTTGGTCGATTATTATCTCATACTGACGAGCAGATTTTTAGCTAAGGAAGCACTCCCCAGGTCGCTAAAACTAATTGATTAAGAAGGACGCAATACATAGTGTAGTGTCAGTGTAAACCTAATAAACTCGTTTCACCTGGGAATCACGTTGAATCAACAACTTACTGATTGCGGTTTTTTGCAAGAAAATCAGTTAGGTGTTACGCTTCAATCAAAGTCAATTACTACTCGAGCAGCTATACGAACGGGAATTCGCGGAGACACGACTCCAGGGGATGATTACGTGAGGTTGCATCATTGCAAATTGCTGATCCTTATTTGCCAAACAAGCCGTAAGATGATGATGACGGAAACCAACACGTATCCGGCTCAAAGGTTGGCAAGCCCCTCCTCTCCCTTGGGTAGCCAATGAAAAATGTTTCTAACATTTCGGTTAGACGTCATTATTAAAGCAGTATTTTGTATTCAAATCCTGATAAACAAAGAGGGGTGCACCGTAATCACTGGAGAGAGAGAGAGAGAGAAAACTGAAATTTGTAACAATCCATTGCGATCTGGTACAAGCACCAGTGTGGAATAGCGTTTATCATGAGCCTGTGATACCTTTTGTTTATAATGTCACAGAGCTTGTCAAAAAGAGAGACGGGGGAGGCGGTGGGGGATGGGTAAATAGAGTAGGAGTCATGTCATCCTGCATTCCAAGCCTGACGCCTGGGGCAGGTACTGTCTTGAAACAGCTGAACTATACAATTACATAGATAGCAATTTTCCACCCGTCCCTGAGACATAAAGCCCATTGGTGGTTGTGGGGGGAGCGGGGGAGGTAGGATGTAACCCCATTCTAAACCATCTTATTTGTCCCCACTATAACCCTGCCAAGTTTCATGCCCATCGGACCAGCCGTTTGGCCGTGTTTGAATGACAGGCGGACGGACGGACATAACGCCCATTATAGAAAGATTACTATTGCTCACTGGTCAAATTACGATATACACGGAATGTAGTATACCTCTCTTCGCAGTAACACAAGATGAAATGAATGTCAATATAGCAGTGAAGAAAAAAGTTCACTCTCGAGGTGGTTCGGAAGTCGCGTAAAGCCGTTGGACCCGTTGCTGAATAACCACTGGTTCCATGCAAAGTAAAAACACCATACAAACAAACAACTTGCCATGAACTGAATCTTTCGATCGTGTATGCTGGTAAATTCTGTTATCAAAAACGAAAGAGAAAATAGCTGGAGTTTAAATTCCCGAAGTACGGAAAATGGATTGAAAGGGGTTATTCTAAAATTCTCAATAAATCTCAAGATTTACCATTAATAATCTGGTATGTTCGCGTTTTAAGAGATCTGGAGCACATATTGAATTAGCGGATTCACCAATATGTCCTTGTCCAATATATCTGAAGATTTGCAATTAATAATCTAGTATTTTCGCGTTTTAAAATATCTGGAGCACATATTGAATTAGCGGATTGACCAATATGTCCTTGCCTTCCCATAGCCTAAAAGGATTTTATATCAAGTCACGTGAAGACAATAACATCCCTCTGGCTTCGAAGGTAAAATATGTTCCATCTTGAAATGTTTGATCTAGTGGAAATAACTTGATTGTCAGTGTGGATAGTATCAACGAGAAAGAGAGAGAGAGAAACTGGCTCTTCCAGGCCGGATCACATCGCTCCCAAAGGAAGCGGAAAAACGCCTAGTTCATGCATCTCTTATACCCCAAAACGTACACGTGTGAACGAGACTATTTCCCGAGACCTTGAGCTGTCCTAGCTTACAGCAACTCGCAACCTTCCTTTTCGTATATCCGTACATGCCCACAACTCCCATGACGACAACAGCAATAACCTATTGTGTTGCAATGCAAAGATATTAAAGAATAAAAGGGGATTTCTTCAAAGGAAATCTGAAATAGCAAAGACAAAGGCAGTTGAGAAATAACGAGTCACCAGCTAAGGTAAGTCTTTGTGTAAGGGAGGATGTGATAATACATTATTTCCTCAAGACAATTATTTCAGAGATAAAGATCATGCCGAGAGAGAGAGAGAGAGGCGCGGGGAGGGGAGGGGGTGAGTCATTACTTCAGTGCTAAAGTTCATGACAAGAGAGAGAGAGAGAGAATCCTAACGTATGAAGTAAATTTATACTGAAAAGTCTTGTAGGCGATAGTAAATATCATTCCATTTAAAAAGAATTGTTACTCTGTAAAAACATCAGCGTAAAAGATGAATAAAAGAATGAATGAGTAATCGAGTAATATACAGATGAAGTGACAATAGCCAAATCTAACACCTACGTGACAGATTATGAAGTAAAACGGCTACTATCCAAGTATTCCGTCTTCCAGTTACCTTGTGTACAAAACAGAAAACGGGAATTCCTCACGACTAACGGCTCGGCAAACAGGTAACCTATACGCGATATAACACGAACCCAACTGGCAAATATGTTTCCAAACTCTTCCACTCCCCAATCCAGGGAGATGAAGTTGGTAGCAGGTGTGCAAGATGCCAATCAGACTCCCGATAACAACACTGGCATTACTCCTGTAGAGCCGTGAACCGAAATGTGGGACTGTTTGGGCTTGAAAGTCACGGGTAGTATCATGCGTTCATTTTTTTCCATTTAGGTACGAATCGCATCTACGTAAAGTTTGCATGTGTATTATGCTTGTTATTAATCAAATAATGAAAGTAGTCTCGGCAGATTGAACCTATTTCACATAGTATCAGTCAAGCCGGAAACGAACGAACAATTTTGAACTTCCCGTTGGTGAATAACCACGGGTTCCATGCAACGTAAAAACCATAAAAACAATTTTGAACTTCCACTGCTTACCACAAACGAAAAGGATTGAAATCTCACAGCGGGGCTTCTCTCCACACTGAAGGAAATATACGTAATGAATGGCAAGAGTTCGGCTTGTGGATGTACGGGATGGGTGTGCCAGCAAAGGAAAAGTGAGAATGGTGACCGTGAGCATGGACATCATGATTCAGGTTATAGCGTCTCATGATAGTTACCCACGAACAATTTGATTCCCGTTTTCTACGAACGGAGCCCATCTTGCAAGCTGATTCGTTCAGTAATTTTTGCACTGGATTTATTTGGGTGTTTGGAATCCACCGAACTAAAGAGCAATGGTCCATCTTTGAATACACGTATGTACGGGGTGTCCTTAAAGTCGCAGTACTGTTACAAGCAATAAATACTTGTAATGGTACTGGGACTTCATGGACACCCCGTATGTTTGTGGTTGTGCCTATCGGGGAATAATCAGAGGATCTTCGTAGGAATGCGAATGCAGAGCGAGAGAGAGAGAGAGTAGCAATGTTACAAGGAGTTACAAGGATTAGGATGTCTCAAAGACTTGTTAGTCCATCCTAAGAGGAAACATCGTGTGCTCACTTATCTCTAGGGGCAGGTTTTACTGTTCATTCAGTTTCCTTCTAATGATTTTGTGGTAGGTATTGAAAAATGGGCTTCCTGGGTAGGACCCAACCTTGGCTGTGTAAAATGACAGGTTCGGTTGAATGAGTCGCGAGATCCCACAATGTAAATTGGGCTTTATCACGATATAATAAAAATATGCCGATCTCATCCGAGTGCAATCATCATTACTCACTGCTCCATTATTTGTTGTGTAATGGAATCCTGCTATTGGAGACGGCTCGTTCATTGTTGTACATCCTGCATTGCATTACGTTGTGGCCGAACCGTGAGAATCATTATATATATAAATGTATATATATATATATATATATATATATATATATATATATATATATATATATATATTGATAGATATATATATTTAATGTACATTTTGGCTGTTGATAACAAGTTTTAGAAAACAGCAACAACCGATTGGACATATGCTGAACTGAACATCCTTACTTATTCTTCTTTGTACTATTTGCATTTGATAAACCCTCATTACCACTGAACTTAATTAGGCCCGACTTATTTCTACTATTTGCATTTGATTAACCCTCATTACCACTAAGGTTATATGTGGCCCGACTTAAGTAATCGACATTGAGTTACGCTTTATATCTAAAGCTGTCAAGGTGAACCGGGTTTTATACATTCAGCGAATAAAAACAAAATGGCGGAGTAGGTTCAAATGAAGGACATTTCTGTATAGGTTAAATTGCTTAACAGAAGGATAGTGCTTGATCAAACTCAGACGTACAGCAGCAGCTTCCTTTTGCAGCCCGAACCTTTTGGTTAGTTACTAATGCATCAAGAATCACACCACGAGTACCAATTATAACTACGGCTGAAAAAATATGTCCAATAAAGTGGAGGTTATAACCAGTCAGCAAGCACCTCAGTGGCGTGGTTGCTATGGTGGTTGCGTCCCACCTCGGTGGTCGCGGGTTCGATTCTCGGCCATTCCATTGAGGAGTGAGAGATGTGTATTTCTGGTGATAGAAGTTCCCTCTCGACGTGGTTCGGAAGTCACGTAAAACCGTTGGTCCCGTTGCTGAATAACCACTGGTGGTTCCATGCAACGTAAAAACACCATACAAACAAAAAACAAACAAAACCAGACAGCAACTCATCAAATGAAGCGAATAAGATCATCTTTGCATAATCAGGTGAAAAGAAAATCATGCACAGTACAGTTTGCTCGCTGACGTTGCATATAACTATACTACAATAAATCTTTTCGATCTGTTGATAGGCAATACGTCCCCCTCTATTTCCATTGTTTTTTAATGAGGATCGGATAATTGGTGTAACTTGTTCAGTACATTCAGGGAACAAACTACTATAATCGTATGTGCCGCTTAGTTATAGATCAGGAAAAGGGCAGATTCCTTGAGTAAGAAGGATGTGTCCCGTTGCTGAATAACCTCTAGGTTCCATGCAACGTAAAAACACCATACAAACAAAAAGACGGATGTGCCATGTACGGATGCCAAAAAGAAGAGGGTGAGGATACCTAATGTGGAATCTACCTCCCTACGAAATAGTCTAACACATAGCTAGCATCATCCACTTGCCAGATAAACAAAGATATATATCAAATTTCATACTTCAGAATGAACACTGGTTTGAACTCATGACCTCAAAATATATTGGCAATTTCAGGTTGAGTTAGCTGTGACGGCAGACAGAAAGTACACTTTGTTTACCAACGGGTACCGTAAAGGGAAAGTGATAAGTAAAGAGAAACGGGTAATGAGAGAGAGAGATTAGGGGTGAGGGGGAGGGTAGTGAGGGAGAAGGCTAACGAGGAAGCTGTGACGCAGTTGACGAAACAACTGAGTAATCCTTGAAAAAAAGAAAAAAAAAACTAATATTTTCTTTTACGAAGCCCATCTTTGCAAACATTTAACCCGCTCGGTCATCAATTTCCCCTCCCCAAGGTTAACGGCGAAGACGCCAGCCTGCTTTCACCTTGGCCCCGTCCCTGGCACTAATTTTGTTCTCTTTTCTACATCTTATTTCCTGACTAAATTTATACACCGCTTTGCTCTAAGCTTTCAGCTTATTGTATAGTAATTAACGGATGTAGATTTTTAGTTTCCAAGATCAATTACTTGTCAGCAAACGACTTCTGTTCGTACTATCATTTTCTAAAACTCACGGTACGTTTGGATGTAAACAAGACAGTTGACTTATACAATCCCTTCTCATGCCATACCTATGACATTGACCACTCAGTACGCAGCTACCAAATGAACATTAGAGACGATGTTGAAGAAATATTCCAAAAGTCACAACAACAACAGGTCTTACATGACACACGCCGAGCTCCAATGAGCGTCGTAGAATCCATTCACTGATAACTTCCAAAATTTACCTGCCAACGAAGTCGTTTCCCAGCGTAACTCTCAACGTCCGGCATATACGAAGGGGGAGAGGACGAGGAAGGAATGTTGCCTCATCAGGAGCCCGTGTTCGACTACCAGGAACACCTGACCTGACCAGCCTCATGGCCGCCTGAGCGAGACGGGCACCTTGGTTCCCATAATCAGGTGTTACACACATTTGTCCTGCGATTCTGTCGAGCGACGAATGCTTCGGCAATGACGCCTGATTAATATATTCGTTCGTTTTAAACGGCAACTTTTTTAAAACTGCGCAAACGAATTGGATAACCGGATCATTTTGTGATTAAACGGATAAATACGTGCGAGAGGTGGTATTGCGTGAGAGTTACTTTGATTGCGAAGTTTAACGCGTGACCTTTTTGACCTTGCTGCCCGGTGTAGGCCAGATACCCGCGGGGGTTACGTTACCGGGAAACGTGATGTAATCTCATATCTTCCGTTATCACTGTTAAAACGAATAGCTTCTGTATCAAGGTAGGAGCCGTCGATACCTTCGCAAAGGGGAATCTCATATAAGGAAGAAGTGCCATAGTGGCGTGGTCGGTATAGTGTTGGCCTGCCACCTCGGTGGCCGCGAGTTCGATTCTCGGGCATTCTGTTGAGGTGTGAGAGATGTGTATTTCTGGTGATAGAAGTTCACTCTCGACGTGGTTTGGAAGTCACGTAAAGCCGTTGGTCCCGTTGCAGAATAACCACTGGTTCCATGCAACGTAAAAATGCCATACATACAAACAAACACAAAGCAACGTAAAAACACCATACAAACAAACAATCATATGGAAGAATGTGATTGAAGATGAAACAAAAAGAACAAATAAGGAAGGTGAAACAGACACTTCATAAGGTGGAACGCTGGCCAACGAAGAGGGCTAATTTAAAAATAAAAAAGTAAAAAAAACTACTATTAATTGTCGTAGTCTCTCGATGAGCATTGATTTCCGGAAAGTTTGTAACATCGTTACAGACTCCGCGAAGTGAACCAAGTAAGAAAAAAAAAAAAAAAAAAAAAGAACCGCCTGCAGGTCTGATGACGTAAAAAGCCGACTCTAGGAAAATGCTCCTCGTAAGGAATACTTTCGCTGGCGGCTGCAACAGACCAGAGTTAAAGGCAAGGTGACCCTTCCCTCAAATATGCTCGTTATATAACGATTCTCTCCGTCCTCTCCTTCATATTCATAGCATCTCTCGCGTCTTCAAGTTTTTTTATTTTTTATTTATTTATTTATTTTTTAAACTTGCACTATTATCTAACATGGTAGGTTACTGACAATGATTTCCAAGCCAAAACTTCAACGCTTAGTTAAAGGAAATAATTTTCTTTGTGGCGTGATCGGTATGGTCTTGGCCTGCCACCTCGGTGGCCGCGAGTTCGATTCTTCGGGCTTTCCATTGAGGAGCGAGAGATGTGTAGTATTTCTGGTGATAGAAGAAG
Organism: Macrobrachium nipponense; assembly: GCF_015104395.2. Classification (NCBI taxonomy): domain Eukaryota; kingdom Metazoa; phylum Arthropoda; class Malacostraca; order Decapoda; family Palaemonidae; genus Macrobrachium; species Macrobrachium nipponense. Next base: position 41,965,602 of record NC_061106.1, read on the forward strand.
TTCACTCTCTCCACGTGGTTCGGAAGTCACGTAAAGCCGTTGGTCCCGTTGCTGAATAACCACTGGTGGTTTCATGCAACGTAGAAACACATACAAAAAACCAAACCATTTTGGTAAAAGAAAAAAAGAAAAGTTCTACGAATCACTTTTACAATATAATGATGGACTCTCACTATTGCATCCAGTAAGTTTTCGAGTGGTTATCGTGTTCGGCTACCAATCGGGTGGGCCGAAGTTCGATCCCCAGCTTGCCCCAACGCGGAATTAGAGGAATTTAATTCTGATGATAGAAATTAATTTCTCGATATAATGTGGTTCGGATGCCACAATAAGCTGTAGGTCCCGTTGCTAGGTGACCAATTGGCTCCTAGCCACGTAAAAATATCCAATCCTTCGGGCCAGCCCTTTATAGGAGAGCTGTTAATCAGCTCAGTGGTCTGGTAAAACTAAGATATACTTAACTTATTGCGTCCAGTTCTGCTCCAAGTTCATTCTAAAACTATTCATGTTTAAGACTACTTGTTCATATCATTATCTGTTGCTTTATTTTCAGAACTCTGCACTTGGCCTGCGGGTGTTATATAAATGAGTTTGATATCAAAGCTTATCTCTTATTTGTGAGATAATTTTTATTTTTTAATTCCTTATTATCATTATTATTATTCCTTCCCAAAGCAGATTCAAACAACGTGCAAAACTCTCATTATTATATTTTTATTTATTTATTTATTTTTTTTTTGGTATATCACAGTCCTCAAATTCGACTGGGTGGTATTTATAGTGTGGGGTTCCGGGTTGCATCCTGCCTCCTTAGGAGTCCATCACTCTTCTTACTATGTGCGCCGTTTCTAGGATCACACTCTTCTGCATGAGTCCTGGAGCTACTTCAGCCTCTAGTTTTTCCAGATTCCTTTTCAGGGATCTTGGGATCGTGCCTAGTGTTCCTATGATTATGGGTACAATTTCCACTATCATATCCCAAATTGTTCTAAAGGGTCCACAATAATACAAAGTGTTAAGAGTCCGTGTATAATTTTTAGGACTTTACAGAAAGCTTTCGAACCCTTCCCTGTGTTCATCTTCAGTACAAGGACTGAAGATGAACCCAGGGAAGGGTTCGAAAGCTTTCTGTAAAGTCTTAACAATTATACACGGACTCTTAACACTTTGTATTATTGTGGACCCTTTAGAACATTATATATACTCTCGCGATAGAGAGTTTTTCCCTACTATATCCCATATTATTATTATTATTATTATTATTTTATTATTATTATTATTATTATTATTATTATTATTATATATTCTTTTGCTCTATCACAGTCCTCCAATTCGACTGGGTGGTATTTATAGTGTGGGGTTCCGGGTTGCATTCTGCCTCCTTAGGAGTCCATCACTTTTCTTACTATGTGCGCCGTTTCTAGGATCACACTCTTCTGCATGAGTCCTGGAGCTACTTCAGCCTCTAGTTTTTCTAGATTCCTTTTCAGGGATCTTGGGATCGTGCCTAGTGCTCCTATGATTATGGGTACGATTTCCACTGGCATATCCCATATTCTTCTTATTTCTATTTTCAGATCTTGATACTTATCCATTTTTTCCCTCTTTTTCTCTTCAACTCTGGTGTCCCATGGTATTGCGACATCCATGAGTGATACTTTCTTCTTGACTTTGTCAATCAACGTCACGTCAGGTCTATTTGCACGTATCACCCTATCCGTTCTGATACCATAGTCCCAGAGGATCTTTGCCTGATCGTTTTCTATCACTCCTCAGGTTGGTGCTCGTACCACTTATTACTGCAAGGTAGCTGATGTTTCTTGCACAGGCTCCAGTGGAGGGCTTTTGCCACTGAATCATGTCTCTTTTTGTACTGGTTCTGTGCAAGTGCCGGGCATTCGTTTGCTATGTGGTTTATGGTTTCATTTTTCGTATTGCACTTCCTACATATGAGAGATGTTATTTCCATCTATCGTTCTTTGAACATATCTGGTTCTTAGGGCCTGATCTTGTGCCGCTGTTATCATTCCTTCAGTTTCCTTCTTTAGCTCTCCCCTCTGTAGCCATTGCCATGTGTCATCGCTGGCTAGTTCTTTAGTCTGTCTCATGTATTGTCCGTGCATTGGTTTGTTGTGCCAGTCTTCTGTTCTGTCTGTCATTCTCCTGTCTCTGTATATTTCTGGGTCTTCGTCTACTTTTATTAGTCCTTCTTCCCATGCACTCTTTAGCCACTCGTTTTCATTGGTTTTCAGATATTGCCTCAGTGCTCTGTTCTCGATGTTGACGCAGTCCTCTATACTTAGTAGTCCTCTCCCTCCTTCCTTTCGTGTTATGTATAGTCTGTCCGTATTTTCTCTTGGGTGTAGTGCTTTGTGTATTGTCATATGTTTCCTGGTTTTCTAGTCTATGCTGCGGAGTTCTGCCTTCGTCCATTCCACTATTCCTGCACTGTATCTGATTACTGGCACTGCCCATGTGTTTATGGCTTTTATCATATTTCCGGCGTTGAGTTTTGACTTGAGTATCACCTTGAGTCTCTGCATATATTCTTTCCTGATCGTGTCCTTCATCTCTTGGTGTTTTATATCCCCTCCTTCCATTATTCCCAGGTATTTGTATCCTGTCTCATCTATGTGTTTGATGTTGCTCCCATCTGGTAGCTTTATCCCTTCAGTTCTCGTTACTTTAACTTTTTGTATGTTGACTAAGGCGCATTTTTCTTTTCCAAACTCCATCCTGATGTCCCTAGATACGATCCTTACAGTCTGGATTAGGGTATCTATTTCCTTGATGCTCTTACCATACAGCTTGATGTCGTCCATGAACATCAGATGGTTGATTCTGTTGCCTCTTTTCTTGAGTTGGTACCCGGCATCCATCTTCTGTAGTACTTTTGTCATGGGAATCATGGCTACTGCGAAGAGTAGTGGGGACAGTGAGTCTCCCTGGAAGATCCCTCTCCTGATATTAACCTCTGCTAGTCTTATTATTATTATTATTATTATTATTATTATTATTGTATTCCAGCCCAAAGAAGATGAAAACAACGTGCATAGCGCTCATTATTATTATTATTATTATATTCCAGCCCAAAAGCAGATTCAAACAACGTACAAAAGTCTTTCTTTCGCATTTGATGAACGTCCCCGTCGATGTTACCTGCACGGGAACGCGAGAACGGTATTATAGACGTAACCACGAACATCTCACGTTCGTTCTACCTCTTCTTCCATACTTAAGAAATTCGTGGAGTGTAAAATTAGTAAATTACAGATGAATACATCAGAAGTTTCCTGCCATTTCTGTTGTTGTGTTGGATATTCCTCTATGCATGCTGACGTCAGCATTTTCAACATTTTGCTTGGCAGGTCTGTCGTCACGTCTATTTGCTTTCGTCTGTAAATAACGTGAGCCAGCTTAGATCTTTTATTTTAAAACTAGACCAGATGCTGTCGATATTAGGGCTTTTATAAAAAGTCATTTTGGCCCTGTTTTATCATTCAGAGTTTTCATCTGCAATTGACCAGAGCCATTAATCGGAAGTGTCAAGAGCCCAGTGACAAAAAAAAAAAAAAGTATAAAAGGAAGAAATCAACTTCCCCTTTCGCCGTGTTACCTGGTGCATGTGTGTGTGTGTGTGTGTGTTTCTATTGAAAAATGGAAGTCTTTTATGTTCCAAAGAGCAGATAACTTTCCCGCTGACACTGCAAGAAACTGGTATATACCTCACCGGAGCACTTGATAACCTCGCCAGTAGTCAAGTGGCCATTGCCTTGAAGACTCAACATATTATACCAGAAGAATCGTATTCACTTCCTCCATTGATTCCCTGATCGTGGGAGAACTGACGCGTACAAATCACGAATAAAGTCAAACATTAGACTACTTAAACAACTACACGCATGGCCTTCCAGTGCCCTGCCAAGGTGAGTGGGGCAAAAACTAACGTGAGTAGGGATGGTGTTCGCGACCACCTTCCAGCCACGTGACCACTTGTTTTAAACCCAACCCCCCCCCCCACCCCAAGCCCCCAGCCGCTCCTCCTTATCCCCCATCGTCCCCCTACTCTCTCTCTCTCTCTCTCCTCTCTCTCTCTCTCTCTCTCTCTCTCTCGATGACTATGATTTTGCAATCCATGGGATCGGATGTTGTCAAGAAAGTATCCAACTCCCGGTCCAATGCAAATGAGACGTAACCACCTCACTCACTCAACTCTACCGTCCTCACAGCACCACCAGCCATGTTGGCAATCCAGTTTTAAATTCAAATACAGCTTGCCAGGCTTTGCCCGGGTAGATGGGAAAGTTCCAAGTGATATTAATGATCTTTCATTAAAGCCTGACGTCGCATTGGTCAAGACGACATTCAGCTGACAATTAAGAGGCAAAACTCAGTGCAAGTATTGATAAGTAGACCACACGACGAATCGAATTACCCAAACGAGTTTCGTGAGTCGAGAGCAAATACACTTTTTAATTTTGTAGTTTATGTATTGTTTGCAAGATTGCAGCGGACGGACGGAGAAACTGAGTGACAGAAACTAATAAAAGACTGACATTTAGTCAGAAATGAAAGCTGCTGCTATGTCAGCCACGCTTGTGGCCTGTATGTTGTTATTGCAATAGACCCTTCATTAAATTAGTTAGGAGTAATGGAGTATGTATATATATATATATATATACATATATATATATATATATATATATATATGTATATATATATATATATATATATACGTATATATATATATATATATATATATATATATATATATATATATATGTGTGTATACACACACACTATACACACGTGTGTATATATAAATTTATATACACAAGAATAACAGTCAACACTGCAAATGTTACATTAGCTTAGAAAGGCATGGCCGTAAGGTATCTCCCCTCCGGCCCCTCGGCCCCCCCCCCCCCCCCCCCCGCTCTCTCTCTCTCTCCTCTCTCTCGTAAGAATTACAGGTGCATCCTAAACATTCTCCATAACAATCGTTCCCGCGGGGGTGGGGGGGAGGGAACTGAGGTCATCACTATTCATGCAACAACCCTATACGCTGTATGAAGTCAGCCGTAGCTACTGTGCGCATTTATTTCCCACGGAACTTGAGATGATTACCATTACGTAAGAAAGTGAATTAAAATCCTTTATCGAGTGACTGACTTGTTGAATCAGGGGAGAGGGTGTGTGTGGGTGCGTATGTTTATTTTTTTTTTTTTTTAAAGGAAACATGAAGTGAAGAAAGTCAGGGAAAGTTTTTGCACTTCATAAGAATGCACGGCAGGTGTTAGTTCCTGGTCATTAGAATTGGGTAACCAATATCTTGCATGGGAGAAAACACTGAATAAAAAAACACACATTTGTAGTCATGAACGTTAAAGAAAATACTTATATATGTAAGTAATTTTCATTTTGCACGTTTTCCCCGAGTGTATTCAACTTTCTAATCGATCTGCAGAGATGGAAATAAATCACCCAGAGGTGTCAGTGATGTTTTCCTTTTTTAAATCATCGTAAAAACGTGATGCTATATCATCTGCAGCATTCTGCTCTCGAAATCGCGGATAACAATAATGAAAACATAGCTAAACATACCTAGATCTGATAGAGAGTACAAACAGCAATTTTGACTTAAGCGAGGTTTAACATCTTTTCTTCGGTGACCGCAATCAGTTCCAAACGTCAACGACGCTTCTGATGTAGTGAATTACACGACCATTTAAAGAGAGCGCGAATTAATGCCAGCAAATCTTTCCGAGCGAAAGACGTCGTTGGAAAACACGACCCCGCCCACTTTGCTCAGTCATGGGAGGCACTTTCACTCTCCCGCTGAAAGGACACAAATAACTAAATATCCGGGTGTCGTGGTGAGTCTTGGCCAAGGGCTACTAGGTGCGAAGAGGCCTATAATAATCATGAAGGTCGCTCATACACCTCGTACACGTATCATGATTCCCAATGTCAATAAGTTAATGTATGAAAGACATAAATGACTTTCTTTCACCATACCCACTTTCCGTTTTTGGGGCACGGTCGCAAAACGCAAAAAAAAAATGTTTTAATGAATAGATCGAACTGTATTAAAGCACCTCAGCGGCGTGGTTGGTATGGTATTATCGTCCCACTTCGGTGGTCGCGGGTTCGATTCTCGGGCATTCCATTGAGGAGTGAGAGATGTGTATTTCTGGTGATAGAAGTTCACTCTCTCAACGTGGTTCGGAAGTCACGTCAAGACGTTGGTCCCGTTGCTGAATAACCACTGGTGGTTCCATGCGATGTAAAAACGCCATACGAACAATCTAAAGATGCGTCATCTTTTGAAAAACAAAATTCCTTTATGATCATCGTTGTCAGATGTTTTTTTTTTTTTTTTTTTTTTTTTTTTTTTTTTTTTTTTTTTTTTTTTTTTTCGCTCTACAACGGGTGAATGAACGATGACCTTACAATTCATCTCCCAAAAAGGACAAGGTCACGACCACCAGGTGTCTCTGAAGTTCAAGTGCGTAGTAGAACTGTCTTTTAACATTCACGATTAATAAAGAAAAGCAAATATACACATATAACGTAATGATCAAACGCCGTATTGTAGCTAGAGCAATTTTAAATGTAACGCACAAAGGAACAATGTGAAATTAACATAAATAATTATGACAATGACGGAAATAAAAATTATTTTCTATTAAGATGAATTAATTATATGATGTTTCCAACGAAATTTCCACTAGACGCCACCAGGGATTATTTCCCACGGGAAATACGGACGATGAACAAGGAATAACAGACATTGTCAAAATACCCATTATTATCACTTCTAGTAGTATCTTTTGTTTTCTGGCATTTGTTGGATTCATTTGATTGTTTAGTTCTCTACCCCTATGATCCATACAGTTGTTTTTAGCTGTAATATTTGCAACGTTCGTTGCAACATTACACACACATGTATACATACATACGTATATATGTATGTGTGTGTTTGTGTGTCGGTACTTTCATATATAGTATTAATAGGATTTCTGTAAAGAATCCTCACGAGCAAATATATATATATATATATATATATATATATATATATATATATATATATATATATATGTGTGTGTGTGTGTGTGTGTGTGTGTGTGTGTGTTCGTGCGTGTGCGTGTGTGTGTATGTGCATTGTGCGTGTGTGTTTTTATGCATGGTATTAACAGAATTTCACCAAAGAATTTTGAAGAGTAATATATATATATATCTATATATATATATGTATATATATATATATATATATATATATATATATATTATATATATATATGAATATTTATCACATCACCGTGATTCATATAAATCATTCGAGCTACAAATGTCCTTTAATATCATATTAAAGGACATTTGTAGCTCGAATGATTTATATGAATCACGGTGATGTGATAAATATTCATAATAAGGCTGCGTGGGTCAAACGCTCGAATCGTTACCATGGTGGAGGGGGTTCCATATCGATTCGAAGACCAAATACAACGAGATCGACGTTGATTTGAAATGGTCAGAATCGATATGAACCTTTAGCCTCTCTTGATAGCCGTTTTCGGTAGTGTCACTGTCCGATCCTGATTTCGTTCCCCGTCCTTCTGGACGGTGGTTCGATCCCATGGGGGTACGAAATTATTATCAACTAAAAAATTCCCCCTCGGTACATAGTACATGAAAATATATCAATTCCGAGGTAGAGCGAATATGATATTAAAGGACATTTGTAGCTCGAATGATATATATATATATATATATATATATATATATATCTATATATATAGTAAATATATAGTAAGAGAGAGAGAGCAATTCATAGAAGTAAAACAAAATGTTTCTTTGACCTTCGTACGCACATCGGAGCACGTGCTGCAACTCTTGCGCAAATGCAGCTAGGTGACGAGGCCGGTAATAAACGGATGACGAACAGGCTGTTTGTATATAGCTCTTAGCGGACGACGACAGAAGGGTCAATTTGGAATTGTTCCCCCCCCCCCCCCCCCCCCCCACAAAGACTGTCTTAATACGCAAATGCTTCAAGGCTGTATGGAGTAAAAAGAAAAAAGAAAGAATGACAAATACGGAAATATATTAGAGAAATTATGTATTAAGAGAGAGAGAGAGAGAGAGGCGGAGAAGGGGTGGGCGGTGGTGTTAGGAATCGTGACACAATAGATCACTCGAATTTCAGTCATTTAATTCATTTTTTCTTCATTCCTTAGACTTTATGATCGTCTTCGAAACAGGAAATTCGCGAAACCGTGAAATAGCGAATCCAATATCATTGCAATTTCCCCTTTACTTTGAAGACTAGACAACACTTCCGTAGCTTAACTGGTTCTGACCATATCAGAGAAATAATGTTTTTTTTTTTTTTTTTTTAATGTTCGTCTTCAACAAGAAGTCGTTCATTCAGTTCTCGTTCTCCTGTGTTTTTTTTTTTTTTTTTTTTTTTTTCTCCAACAGTCCCGTCTACTTTCAGTTTCGTTCGGTTTTTCGCGATATGCAGGATTTCCCGAATTACGTCGCTTGCTCCATATTATGTATATTATATATATATATATATATATATATATATATATATATATATATATATATGTGTGTGTGTGTATATATATATATATATATATATATATATATATATATATATATATATATATATTGTTACAAAGTGCCAAGTATCTGGTTACCATTTATCGATTATTACCTCACAAAAGCCAGACACCTGAACCCTCATAACACGTTTAAACGACTGAATACACTAAAGGGAACAGTGATCCCTTAACACTTACCAGTATTGCAGAAAATCAGACTAAGTTCATCAAAACAGGTGTGAGGTAATCTTGTAAGTAATTAAATTAATCAAGGGCATCACTCCATCAACAACTTTCAAAACTCTAAGTATTTCCCTGATTTCAGAAGTCTAAGTACTTCCCTGGTTCTAAGTCACTTCAAGAAAATTGAAGGAAAGCAAATCAATTACCACTCTATGTTTCTACCTAACATAAATATAATCATAATTATATATACTTATACTGGTGTAAGATAAAGAAAACACTTATAAAAATTTTAAATACAAAAATTTATTATTAAATTCAAAATTTATAAGTGAAATTCACAATATCAGGGAAAATTATTGTTACTTGAAAACAAAGTAAAGTTTAATCAATTCTTGAATCAAATTAAGTAAAATTAAATCAAAATTAATTTATCACAAAATTCAAGAAAATTAATTCAATTGAAATTTAAAAGTGTTAGGCAATAATTGAAAATTTGAAATTAATTCACAAGTGCTAAACAACAATAAAATTTGAAAAGAATTCTAAGTAAATGCAAATCAATTCACAAGTGTTAAATTTAAATGTGTAATGATAAAGCAATGAAAATAACTAAGTCAATTAAATGGTGAATGTAAATGAAAATATAAAACAAAAAGACACCTCAATAAGAAAATGAATAAGTGCACAAACAATGGAACAGACACAAACACAAAAAATATCAGCAATGTGTAAAAGTGTAAATCTTTTTCATTCAAAACACTGTAACCAACAGTTTTTACCAAACAGTTCCTATCAATTATTAGTTAAACACAATTCCTATCCGTTATTAGTTAAACACACTCCCTATCCATTATTAGTTGCAACTAATAAAAATATAACACACTTTATCTTTTTTTGGTATACCAACTTCTTTCTTTCTCTTGTATATTACACTTTCACAAAAAACCCAGGTGCCGTTACGAAATGTTTGTTCAGATTCCACAAAAGAAATTAAATAAACTAAATAAATTCTAAGAAATATCAGATATAGAATTCTCACAAGTTATGAGTGACCAAATTTACATTACGTTAATTTAATCTCGATGTCGAGTGAGAGAGAGAGAGAGCGAGAGAGAGAGAGGGAGATCTAACTGCCTCGAGGTCTTAAGATCGAATGAAAACTCTTCCTTGCGGAAATTGGGCTAGGCAGATGACAAATACGTTCTGGGTACGAAAGCTTCCAGAAAGTTCTGAAATCTGACGCAATCTTACACACATAATATGCAACATCCACGTGGGACTTGACAAAGTTATACACGTACCATACGAGTCTGTTAAAAAAAAAGAAGAAAGACGTACCCGACTCGAACGAGACATAGCCTGGGCGACAATAAGATTGATATGTTTTGATGACCACGTAAAAAGAGTCGAGCTCATTATCAAACGCGCTGACAGAGCAGGGAAGCAAACGGATCTCGCAGACTCTCTAATCTACAGTGTCGACATAAAAGTTAAACATTTGCAGCTTTGAAAAGACAAGGATCTCTCTCTTTACGTTATATATATATTCTTTTACAAGACGTTAATGCGAAATCTGAACACACATTTTAAAACATCCTATTCTAAGCTATCTAGGAATCTGAAAAAATGTTGCACAATCTACATGACATTTCAAAGAGGGGAAAACATGCATTTTGAAAGTAGCAATATATAATAATAATATTAGATAATAAATTATAGATAATACATATATATATATATAGATATATATATATATATATATATATATATATTTTAGGGCTGTTGCCTTGTATAATAAGGCGCCCTATGAGGTAATGTTAGACTTGCGATAATCTTACGCTAAGTCGGTTGGTATTGCACTTCTATATTCAATGGAGTGTCTTGGGGTTTGTAGATCACTTACGAAGTCGGTATTATCTTCTTTGGTTAGGACGACGATGTGTTAAACTCATGATGATTCGGTGATGAGGTGAGGATCTAGTAGAAACCACGAAGTACAAAAATACTTATATTCTCTGAATTTACATGGTGAAGATCAGGTATGATTGTACAAGTCTTCTAATGACGATAGCTTAATCGCTTCTGCCAATGATGATGGCTAATTCTATTCTCTCTACATGATAAAGCTTAGGTAAAGAGGTACAGGTCTTCTAATGACGATAGCTAACTCTATTCTGCCTCTTCTACCGTCTCTGTTACAAGTTATAAAAGAAGCAGATAGTAGCTCGAACATATGAACATACAATCAGATGACATAGTTACATACGAACATACGATCATAATGAGACACGCTACAGATCACGTAGGCCGTTTGAATTATAGGTCGCGGTAGTTGTCTCAAGCAGGGAGCTTGGACTAATATTTATAAACAATTGAATGACTACAGGTGACGGCATGTTATCTTAGCCTACTTTTATTGTATACCTCATCTTTAGCGTCTCTAGTCTGATCACATTCCTGCAAGCAATCTGGTTGACCTCTTTAGTTTTAGTCTTTTATATATATGGACTAACATTCCATATTTCTATTATGTAAACACTTACATATATATATATATATATATTATATATATGTATATGTTATATATTTAATATATATATATATTATATATATATATATATATAATATATATATAATATATATATAGATATATATATATATATATATATATATATATACACGTTACATATATATCAATATGTACTATATATGTATGCACACGCACATATAGTTCTTTCTGTTGAAATGATCATTAACTAAGCAAATGTTTGTTATTTATAATGATTTATTGAAAAAAACAAAAACAAAGTTCTATCATTCATATCCATGGTGATGATGGGCGGCGTCACGTGACGGGGTGACCCGCCCACCTCCGGCCACCCGTCCTGCAATCCGACGCTGTTCTGGTTTTGTTTAATAAAAAGAAAAGAAATAGAAATTGCCTTTTTTTTTTTTTAGATATCACCAATCCTAGCAAAACGAAGCCTTAAACGATCTTACTATATCATCGGTTGATTGATTGATTGTGTGTTATATGGCGTCACAATACTATATAAACGATGTTTTGTTGTATAAGAACTGTTG